>NW_008825615.1:16821091-16870475 GCF_000699105.1 Pygoscelis adeliae
AGGGAAAGATTTCAAAATACAACCAAATTCTAATTAAGCTGGGAAAAGATGTAAAATGTATTTTTTATTTGCACTTTGAATTGCCGCTTGTTATATGCAGTTAACCATCAGCACGCAGAATTCATATGGATGAAATGAATGTGCATTGAGACAACGAAGTTATTACTCAGTTGTATTCCTTGTGAATTGTTTCCCTAAGTAAGAGTTGCGTTCAGTAGTTAGTGTAGTTCAGGTGCTAGCAAATATTTATTTTGACTTTTTTCTTTGTTGTATACATCAGATATAATAGTAAACAGTAATATTTTTAAATAGAAATCAGAACTGTATCAATGGGACATAGGGAGTAGGGACACGGGCCAGCTCTGAAGAGGCTCAGTGTATAGGCAGATGTGAACTGACAGTACTGACCTATTGACTTGTGTACTGCCAATGGATATGTTACCTTCCACAAGCAAGTGAATTCAAAACAGACATTTCAACAGTTTATGGATTTCAAAAGTAATTTCAGGGCTGGTATCTTAGCTTAAGTAATTTTACAGTATATTTTTCCTACATGCAGAATTCCTGAATAGGGGTTTCATAGAGAGGTATAGGGAAACCATAACGGGACTGGGTAAATAGAAGTGTGTGTATCAAATCCTCTGTTGCTGAAGAGGTGAGGTGGGCTGTAAGTGGGTTGTTAAGACCTTGAACTGTGAACGCTACAGACATGGTGAACTGAGACTTTGTAGTCTCAGTAGACTTCAAGTAGAGACTTGAAGGCGATTGCCTTCATCTCAGTTTATGGCCTGAGATTCCACATTTTTTTCTATGTCAAATACAGGTAAATTCTGTAATCTCTGTGTTACTGTGTCTATTGGTAAAAGTTACTTTTTTAGTATCACACACTCAGTTTTTTTAAGAGTTACGGAAGATCTGTGCAATATACTCTGGAATAATCTTTTTCAAATAATCAATTCAAACTTTCAGACAGTCATGAAAAACTCTTAAAAATGGATTCCAAGCAATTTTTTTGGTTTTCTTACACATAAAAGCTGCTAATTAAATTATATACACTGATGGGAAGATGCAAATGTACAGACATTAATATTTTTTGTTGTGTGTATATGCAGCTGTCAGTTATTTTGGACATACATGATATATATTATTTGGAAAGTGATTTTAAAATGTCTGCTTGCCTTCATGGTTTCTCAGACCTTCTAAGCATTATTTAGTTTACTGCAGCCTAGGCAATAATATAATAGATGCTGCTTGTTATTACTCATATTAGTTGAAATAAAAATTTTTGTTTAAATGGAGAAGTAATGCAAATGATGGAAGTTGCTAATGGAGCATGTAATAAAATAAAGCTTACCAAAAATTTTCTGACAGGTATATATACAATGAATGTTAAATTGCAACATGTTCCCCCTGCTTTCTTATTATGTAGAAATAATAGGAATTAAATGTAAATTTTTCACAGTACTCACTTTTCCTGTCTCCAGCAAGCACTAAACCATATGTACATTCTGCACTTCATAATCCAACCATGGAGATAAAAAATGTTCACTGAAGTTAAAGTTTGGGCTCCTGTTTACTATTAAACCTCTTTTATCTTAACAAACCAAGATTTATCATGCATTCAACACATTTTAAAATTTTATTTTTGTTTGTTTGTTTTATTTTTTGGTTGTTTATTATTTGTTTGTTTCTTCGGAAAACAATTTCTATCTTCCTTCTCTCCAGGATCAAGAGAACAATGAAGCAATGAGGGGGTGATTGACTTTTGTACAGAACTGCTGACACTGCAGCAGCAGGAGCTTTGTGCAGTTTACAGTTCTTTATTTCTTTTTGTTTTCCTTCCCCATGAAAATGTCGTATGTCATTTTTTTTACCTTTTCACTGCACATCATTTTCTACAAGTTGATTTCAATGTACAGGATTTTTGTGTGTGTGTGAGCTGGTGATTTGTGAAGAAAAGTGTAGAAATGAGTGTAGTAGCCATTTTTTTTCCAGCTGGAGCTTACCTAGAACACAGCACAAAGTAACAGAAACTGAGCTAGTGTGCAAATTTGTAAAACAAGATTATTACATGATTTTAGCAGGATATTCTGGTATTTTGTACATCTGTAAGTAAAGAAAAACTATTATTGTATGATTATGCAAATTGATTACTGAGTTCCTGCCAGTAGAGAAGCCTATCAATGAGTATCGTTCCCCTTTTTATGTTAAATCACATTTTTATTGGCTTTTTCACCTATAAAAGTATTAGGAAGAAGGAATCATTTATAGTAGAGGGCTAAAATGTGATTCATTTTATACCACACAGCTGTTTTAGGAAAGAAAGGAAACTATGACCTGATCAGCTAAATGCTGACCAGGTAGTTTCTGCCAACAGCAAAAAGAGCATGCAATGGAAGGAAAGATAATTTATGTGTGCAATACTGGCAGGTTCAAGCTCATATATGGCAAATTTTTTTTTCACAGCTGGATAAAAGGCAAAAATCCAATTCCCAAAATTTTTAGCTTCCTAATTCAAAATCTTAAGCTTGCTAATTTTGTTGGCAAGCCTACATACTAAAAAGATTTAATGAAAAATTTATTAAATATAAAGTCAAATAAGGAGTCTGCTTACTAACAACAAGCTACTTCACTATGAATTATAGGTTGTATTAATTACATGGTTTAGGCTGATACTAAATGATGGTCAACTACAAAAGAATATAATACTTCTTTTTTTCCAAAAACCATGGAGTATTGTTTGAAGTCCCACCTAAGAAAATCCATTTCACATTTAAGGAACTATTATTTCTTGGAAAAAAAAAAAGATTAGATTCATTTAACAAGTCAAAGCAATGCATGAATTTTTACTGCAAAATTCTGCATCAGTTGCTTAAAGCTTTTATAATGTAGTTGTTTAAGTCAGCACATTTTTCTTTAAAAAATGAATGTGACACCATAATGAAAATGTAGCTGTGCTCAATTTCTTTGTCCTCTGTGGAGGCAGATCTCTTTTTTTTCATCTGAAACTGGCCATAGTACATCTTCAGAGAATTTATAGGTGTTGCTCCTTTGCCTCTTCTGTACTTTTCAAACTGGACCTGTGTAACTGACAGCAGTGATTTGGTGCATTTGTTTGTAGTGTTTCACCATCAAAAGTTTTACTAGTAAGAGGCTGAAAAGGGGAGAGTTGGGATGTGGCTCCATAAGATGTTAATTTCTACAGTTTTAGAAACTTTAGCATGTGTTAGGTAATCTTACTGTTTCATAGCTGTACAACTGAATTCGATTTAAGGGGATAATAACAAAATTGGTATATAAACACCTTTCTAATAAAGTAGAGAAGCATTACTCAGTATTTAAAGATACCTCATTGTAGCCTGCTGAGAAAGATATGTTCTTCTTTATGAATAGCTTCTAAGTGTTTCACATGACAATGTTTTAGAACAGACCTTTGATTTCAGATAAGAGGTGAACATTTGCCTCCCTTGTTGTTTGTTATTGCATATGGATATATTACAAATAATTACATTTATTTCTATACATTACAAAAAATCATATTTCTGATCATACTAAGCCAAACACCCATACATTCCTTGATTAGTTATTTTACAAAACAGAACACCTTGGGTATCCATTATCCAGTATTTAAGCTACAAAATCACAAAAAATTGCAAGTTGTGAGTGTGGGTACGGATGTTTATGTACCTGGGTTTTGAAGAGCTCAGTTTACATCTTTGCTTTACCTGAAATCTCAGAATAAGCTTTAAATGTTGCTTCAGTATTGGCCAAGTATAAGAAAGCTGTCTTCACTGGTATGATGTCTGCTTGATGTGCACAGGGAACTCTATGATGGACACTCTTTTATGGAAAGCCTCTTCGATTCTGTCAGACTGATGAGTTTGTAACCTACAGAAGTACAAATACTTTAAAGATTGTTTTTGAACACTGCTCAGTACATAATTTGGTGGCTCGTGCTTTTTTGAGAGGGTTGTATATTTTAATTTTCCCTTCATTTGTGTTGGTTTCTGAAGCTCCTAAAACCGCCACTATTTGGCATAGTAACAATATATACACATTTTGACATTTACTTAAATATGATAAATTCCTGTAAGATCTCACATTCATTTTATTCTCAAAACTCCTTAGGAATAGGATACTAGAATCCATTAAGAATGCGGATAAACACAGTTTGGGGAATTACAGCTCTTAAAACTTAGATGCACTTTAGACAGTCTTTTAGTGTAGCTTGGTGATACAATTGACACCAAAAATTTCAGACAACTTTCTGACTAAACCGGTGATAACATTAACTTGATTGCTGGTTGTGTAAGGAATTTTTACTCTTAAATACATTAATTTTTGACAGTGAGGACAATCGCTTACCTTTATTACCTGTCACCTAAGCATATATTACACATGCAGTGTACATAAAGCAGTTTTATATCAGTCTTTCTGCATCTCCCATTTTGTTCAAAAAGAGACTCCTTTTTATTTTAGATGATACATGTTGAATTGACATAATTACATACAGAAGCCCTGCTCATCAGCATCCCTAAATGCTGCGTGTACAATGACTATTACAACAGCTCTTGGTCAGAGATCAGTCAGTTCCCTTTGCTTATATTCTGACTGCAAGCTATAATTAAATTACAACCTTTAGAGAACTTGCAGCTGGACTCCTCAATGAGAAGAAAGTCCAGTTGTCAAAATCTGTCCCCTTTTGAGATTTGTTACTGTACATCCTTATTGTGGGATTTTTCAGAGTTTCTATATAACTGTCACAGATAACTTTTTAATTAGTACATAACCTGTATGCTATGAAGAAATTTTGACTGCTTGTTTGTTTTAGAGAGGAAAAACATATTTTATCTGTTAACTGGCAAATTAAAGGAAAAAAAAGCTTTATAAAATGTAATAACTGATTCGCCATATTTCTGATGCATGTAATTAGGTTAAACTGTGAATCATGTTCTTTTACTGTCATCTGGTAATTACCTGCCTATTTTAACTGAGTCTTGTGATTATTGACTGTATATTTATAGGCTGGGTTTGGGTCACCCTGTGCTGGACCAGAATGTAGTAATCACGGGACAGATAGAGTATCATAAATGTTCAGGTGCTGGAGAGGAACTTTGCTGTCTCTCTGCTCTGAATTGCTGCATTGGAAATTCAGCATCCTCTCCTCTGCGAGCCAGTCACACACAATCAATTCCACTTTTAAAACAAATTTTGCAGACAAGCGTTCTCATAATCTTGCAGCTCTTGATATTACTTAGAGACTTTCCTCAGTTTTCATCCTGTTCATATTCACAAGAGCAACTGCTACCTTTATTAGGGGCCTTGGGTTTTGACAGTGTTTTTCCCACTTAATGGAGACTAAAATATACTTCTGCTGAAGTCCCGGGTTATTCTTGCACTCATACTTTCATTTGAGTGAAAACTATGTATGCTCATCTCCGTTCAACTCAATGAATTTATTAAGAAAGCTAACTAGTCAGTGGCTAAGTGACTAGAAGCACATACATTGAAAGTGACACTGATCATAAGGGAATTGAAGGCAAATTTTGATAATAGGCTCAATATTAACTTGGCAGGGAACAGCAACCTTAGAAGACCTCTTACTGTTGACTGTCTACTCTTTTCATTGATTTATCAAGATTCTCTTCCATCTGCATATAAGTTGCTGTCTTTCAGCAAAAAGATAATTTAAAAAAAAATTTCTTTGCTTATCTCCCACCCCCAACACACACCTATGCACTGTGGTTTTCTTTGCAGAATCTAGTGTGACCAGTGTCATGAAAGAAAAGGAAAATGGCAAAGAAAATAACAGATGCCAATATTAGACTGTTTGTTTTAGTTGCTAAGACTAGTTACCTAGGCTTCTGAAGTAAAATATGCATAATATGGCCATAAATAAAATTATGATGAATTTTAATACACATTAATAGACACTATTTTAAAATGCATTTAATATTTTTAATTTCTTGAGGTAATTCTCTAATTCATGAGTTAGAGAAAAAAACATGTTATAGGACTGGTTGGTGAGTACATTAAAGTGCTAGTTCCCTAGGCTTCTGAAGTCAAATATGCATAATATGGCCATAAATAAAATTATGATGAATTTTAATACACATTAATAGACACTATTTTAAAATGCATTTAATATTTTTAATTTCTTGAGGTAATTCTCTAATTCATGAGTTAGAGAAAAAAACATGTTATAGGACTGGTTGGTGAGTACATTAAAGTTAAGTCTAATAAAAAACACACAAAAACTGTTCTTAAAACTTGTAATTTTTAACAGTTACATTTGAATGCTGAAGTTAAAAGTCCCATAGGTATAATTTTTTTTTAAATGCAGCTAATTTTAGCAGATGTTGTTTAGAATATTGAATTACAAAACAGCAAAACACCTTTTAAATTGATAATTAAAATAATGAAAAACAGGGGGCACAATAATTTCATTGATCCAGAATAATTCTTATTGATAAGGGTTCTTTCAAATATACCTATAGGTATTAAAGTTTCCATTACTCAAAACATAGCCTCCTAAATACTGCCTGAAAAAATGTCCATAAAGTATGTATGCATACCAGTGTTTACCTTTCGACATAACTTTCAGCTGATCATACCTCTCTCAAAATAGTACAGTGAGAGTGGAATTTCTTTTATTTTTCCCATGGATTTTAAAAGCAACTTTCAGCACTTTCTGTGGCTTCCATTGTGTTATTTTGTTGAAAGTGAATTTTATCTCTTACTTTCCACAAAGACAGAATGACACTAGGATTTTCTCAGTTGCCCTTTCCTCACCCCTGGAACTGAGCTATGTTATTTACTGTTTGGGCAAGGAAAACCTTTCATATTCATAGGGCTCACAGACAGAATAGCAAGACCATTGGGGGGTGCATGAGGTGAGAACTGAGGAATAATAGGGGGAGGGAAGAGAAAGTGGGGGATACCAGAAGCAATGTGTTAAAAAGATTATAGGTATGCTAAACCGTGCATTTAGACACATATACATAATATAACTCCTGCACTGAAAGACTGTAATTTAGTATAGAAATTGTTTTTCCACCATGGCTACTGTATGCGTCAAGTAGCTCAGGACTGGTTTTGTCCTATTTCATTGCAGAATATATGGCTGAGCTATTAATTTTGATACAAACTGTATAAGCATGGGAAATCTGGTTAAGAAGTCCCCATTTGTAGTAGAGCAGACATATTATCAATGACAGGTAGGAATTTTTTTAATATAAAATATTTCATGGCAACTTATTTAACTTTGATGCATCTTTCAACTGAAATAACCAGCAACAGGTAGGTTAGGGAATTCACCTGAGAGGTATGGAAATCCAGATTTAATCTCCTGAGATGCCTGGTTGAAATGAAGGACTTGATGGTAATGTCTGTCTGAGTCTCACTGTCTCCTTTCGGAGCTGTTCTACTTTATCCGAGTAATTAATTGTTTATGGCATCAGAAAGAAGCAGCAATTTGGTGCCGTATTCCACTGACTAAGGATTCTCTGGGTATGTGGGTGAGACTGATTGCTCCTGTGCCTTTTTCAGGTAAAGTGGAGGCTTGAACGGGAGCGGGTGCCCTGGCCACCAAGCTGTAGACTACGTTATGGTTGGATTTGTCTTTGTTTTTGAAGGAAGACTGTGCAAGACCTGATGTGTAATAGTAAAATGGATTTAAATACCGCTTTTTTTTTTTTTGTGAGGTGGAGAAACTCTTTTGTGTTGTGTAATTACCTGCAAAACCTCCTAACTTTAAAAATCCTTTATGCCCAATGCTGCCAAAGGCATTGTGAACACTTCTCCTTATTAGTCACCAAACGAGCTTAGGAAGTTGGGAAGCATGTATCCCAAGAATCTCACCAAACATTTGGAGTAGTATGCCCTTCATGAGTTTACCTTTCTGTTCTGCGTATTGATCTGCTTTTCCCACAGAAACAGACAATTAATTTAGTCTACCCTTAGTGAGCATCTTATCTAATCGCTTTCAGCTTTCCTTAAGGTCAATACAGAGAAACAGGCAATTTTAGAGTAATTTATCTAATTTATGTAACACATCAATTTTAGGTTGAGATTAATTATACCATAGAAATGCTTATTCTCTTCATAGGCCATAAAGATTTGATTCTGAGTAAATTCTAGAAAATACTCTTCCTGTCAGCATGGAGCTGAAATGGGCATAACCCATGCTTTCCTTGCAGCTCCTTATTTTGAAGAGTAGGTGAAGTATATAAAAGATACCTTGGAGAGCTTCCTGTCTCAGTCTTTAATCTAAGGAACCTCATTGTATTGCAACTCTAAACTAGATTATATGGACCAAGGAAATCTGGGAACTGCTTCTAAGCATATTAGAAGCTGCTTTTTTTTTTCTCCTTCCTCACACTCCAATCTCCTTAGTCATCTTAAAGGGCTGTTTTTTATCGATACACTGGGCACTGTGTAGGAACAAGTGGGACAGAGTTTTTTCATATGTTCTTAAACGGGTTGCTATGTCCAGTTTATTTAACTTCAGATATTTATAATATTTTAAAAACCATATATTTCTCTTCATGCTAAAAAATACACAATCATAAATATACCTTATTTACAGTGCAGGAATTAGCTTCTTTGTGGTAGGTCATAGCCACTGAGTGGAATAGGCAGATGTAATGTGTGTTGGAATGAAGTACAACTCTACACACTGTAGGCACTCTGAGGCACTTCTGAGGGAACCTCCACAAAAACACCTACTGAGACATTTGTATAGCCTTAAAAGAAAAGTTAATTTGTATGGCATATACTGGTTTTATTATAGGCTTCCAGAAAATGTTACCATCAGATCCAACCAAAGAAGATGAGTTTTGCAGTTAATAGTCAAATACAGAGCTGTATAAAGTGTTCTTATTCTCTATTTCTCTTCCTGGAGGCATTTTTCACCTTCACTAAGAGAGATCTCAGCAAGTGCAATCTCTATACAGTAGAGATATTTATATATCATTTACACAAAGAGCTGGTTTCATTACTGCTTGTTTTACTTTTGTGATACATTCCTTTTTAAAAAAAAATCTTACAGAAACAGAAAGCAGGTGGCAACATAACCTAGGCAGCTGTTTTCTTTTTCTTCTGCATCTCATGCTTGCTGCATTACATTCATTATTACTTCAGTTAGGTGAATCACCTTCCTAACTTTTATTTTATTTTATTTTATTTTATTTTATTTTATTTTATTTTATTTTTTGTTTTGTTTTGTTTTGTTTTGTTTTGTTTTGTTTGTTTTGTTTTGTCAGAAAACTCTGTAAAAGTCAGTTATGCCCTTTCCAGGAGTGTTTGCACCTCGTTTCATATCAGATCCATTGGCACAGTCAAAATTAGATGAGCTTCTTGGGGAAAGAATCTTGTCTTGTGACATCTTTGTTAAATGTTACGTCCACCTCCAGTATGTCGTAATGTGTTTGATGAAGAAGAAACAGAGGATGGTTGGTTTAATGTGAGACCACTGTTCTTATATTAGGTGGGTTCCTGTATGATAAAAGAGAGTTCTTAATAGATGGATATGCAAGTTTTGTGTCTGGTGGTCTATTAAGACACACCTTGTTAAGGAGCAAAATCTGAGGGAGATACTGAGCATTTCGGATCTATACTATCCTTTACTATACTTAAACATTGTAACAGTTTGGTGTTACAATTTTCAGAGCTTCTCTCAGAACTTTTCTTAGAAAGAAAAGTGAAACAAGATCCTTGCTTCATCTGTGGTGATGAAGTAATGAGGTAGGGATTCCCAAGAGAACCATGCAGGGATTTCCCTGGACCATGTGTTCGCAGATTTAAGGTAAAGAGGAGAGACATCCCCTTGTCTCATAGTTTATAAATTAGCCATCATAAAATTGATTAAAATTTCCAATTAAAAATATAGTGCTTTTCTATGCATTTAAGCTGCCATATGTTAGAAAATTAAATCAGAAATTCTTTTGTGACAATGAATGCAATCATTTGTATACTTTCTTTGAAAATCTGCCTTAGTTTTTTCACTAAATGGAAGATGGTTACATATTATCTAACAACAGAAATTAGAAAAATATTTACCTTATGGTGGAGGGGGAATACTGTGGAAACCATTGATTAGTAGCATAATTTCATGTAGCAAGATATGAAGAATTATAGGGGTGTTATGGAAAATGATCATAGTTAAAATTTATAAAACAGAAAATCATTTTTAAAGGTAAATATTCCTTCTTTTTATTATGACAGAACTGCTGACTAGAGAAAAGCGTGATATTAAATGAAAATATGTTTTAAATAAAGTCCAAGGCATTATTACTTGGAGGAATTCACTCCACAGGGTTTGTTTAGAGTAAAGTACAGTTCATGTGTGATATTAGATATGTGAGACAAACATGTGCAGCCAAGTTAGAAAATATCAAGGGAAATGGTAAAGCTACCATCATTTCGTACAAGTTAGCCAAGCCACTGTGTTGGGAAATAAACATTTTAGTCCATATTTGTCCCATTTGGTTTTATATGCCATGTCTTTCAAAGGCTGATATCAGCAAACAACATAGTAAATTAATTAGATGATTGCTACCTTTTGTTTGAAAATTTATTGCTATGAAACGATGAAACCAAATAGTGGTGCTATTGTGCATGTATCAAACATTGCATCAATCACTTTTATGCTGCACATCATTTTATTTACTAATTATAATAAGAAAGAGTTGATAAAAAATTGTATACCTTTTTCTTAGTTTTGCTTTTTCTTGAAAGAGGTAAAGTACTGAAAAAGAGTTTTAAAAAAATTACAAAGTAACCTTGAAATTTCGAACACAGTCACTGAATAAGGTTAGCATCTCTCTACAGTAAAAGAAGAATATATTGTTTGGAGGTTAAAAATTACAGTGTGGAGGCCTTCAATAAATGTTCCACAGCACACAGAATGTGAGGCTCTGCCTGACATCTGAGAAGAAAACCTCTCCTCCCCCAGCCATACCTTCATCTTTTTTTTTCTGTAGAAATCATGGAAGATGGATGAAACTGAGAAAAGGCTCCCTTTCCTTACAAAGATAAAACACCAAGCCATCAAAATTTCCGTTGTGTGCTACAAGCATGAAAGAGCAAATTGAGCATAACAAGTAAACACAAGGAACATGAATAAGATTGTTTGTTTGTTTGTTTGTTTGTTTGTTTGTTTTTAATGTTTTAGGGCCTTTAGCCAAATATTCTAATGTCATGCTGTGTGAAAAAGATGTTAGTCTCTCTGCTTGCTGTGAGATGTTCCAAGTTTGGAAGAGGTTGCCACTAAGAAAAAAAAAAAAGACAAAATAATACATTAGCATGAATAACTCAACGTTCTCTAGTGAGGAAAGAAAAGCAAGTTATTTACATATAAAATAAAAAAAATTGCACTCCAGCAGTGATTGAGTATCTAATACCAGATTGAAAAGGGGCCAATTTTAGGCTCGAGCATGGGAAGTTTGCATGTGAATTCCTTACTTATAATGAAGGCAGTTGATTGGAGCATTCAGTGCGCAGTGACCTAGCAGTGCATACATTGACATCTGTGAACAGAAACAAAAGCATGCAAACTGAATTTTAAATTTGATATCAGTTAAACATCTTATTAATAAAGACTAAGATAGTGGATATTCAGTGCTATTTTAGAAGAGGTGTAAATAAGACCTTGTAACAAGAGTAGAAACTGTGGCTTCAAGGAGATGTTCCCAGCTCCCATTTTGGGTAGCGCTAGTGGCTACATAGCAGTGACCGAAGTCGGAAAGGCCCACAGAGTGGTGCGACTGATAGTGCCACTGTCTGCCCATCATCCAGAGGCTCCACAGTTGGTCTGTGTCTGGCTTTTTTAAAAAAATCCGAGGTTTCCTGAAGCTTTTGTCTCCATCTACCTGAAGAAACTATTTTTGGCTCAACTTGGGGCTTAGATGGCCCCTTTTATGTTTTACCTATCTTTTTTCCTGGTCGTATTTCAGATTTCCCACCTGTGATTTTCCCACATCTGCCAAAATAAAACTTGTCTTATGCATTTATACTGATTTTTCATTTCTTTGTTAAGAGAGAGTGTATTTTAAACATGAGTATTGTGAGTCAGCAGTTGAGAAGATGTGGACCTGGAGAAAAACTGAAAGATAACGCCTTTGAGTGGACACAGACTAGATCTGTGAAAGTCTGAAAATTATAGACAGCTATGCTCTTTGTTAAATTCCAAGAAGCCTAGGATTCAACAACCAAAAAGCAATCAAACTCCATAGATACATAGGATTTGTCTTGCAAAGAGTTAGAGGAGAAAAAAGTATTTTATTCACAGGCTAGGCTTTCAGAATCTATCTTTCTTCAAATGTTTGCTCCAATTATGACACTTGGAAATGGAAAAGCACAAAACACATATGAAAGGAACAGTTAATTAACTAACGTAAATTCAAATATATGTTGATGTGGATCTTAGGGAAAGTCTAGTTTAAAATATACATTAAACAAAATCATAATAGAAGGATTCCATGAGAAAAATAGAAAGCTACAGCCAGGAACTCTGAATCCCCCTTAAAATGCTGCTTCTGAAGTCCTCATTTTCAAATGCTGTGCTTCTCCCACTCCTAAGGTGAGAAAGAGCAGAGGAGCAGAAGAATGGCAAGTTATAGTTGTCATAGGACTACATTATACCACAGATCACCAAAGATATACAAAGCCAAAGAAACTAGAAAAAGGAGATGCCATTCTTATGGATTTAGGTAAATAATAATTTGTGCAATTGTTGAATTATATTTTTTAAATTTTAAAATAAAGCACTAATTTTTAATATAATAAGAAGCACAGTGATTTGTTTTATAAAAGCCAGTTTTTAAAGCTATTCAGCATATTTGGCAGCTCTTTAACTGTTCAAGCTTGCTTTCACAGTATAGTCTTGTCCTCATTTATTTTTTTGTTGCTGCAATCATTAATCATAGGTTCTCTCAATTCTTTTCATAAAGGCTTTGCCAAAAGGAAAGCTTGTCAACTTCAACATTTCAAGATACAGAGCACAGAAAGGAAAAGTTATTTTATTACTATACATTCTTTAGTTATTAGTATTGTTCCACTATTTTCTCTTTGTCTGTGTTTCAAATCCTCTGTCTTGTCACTGATGGAGAGAGAGGATTTTTTCTGCACCCAGTTTGAATAAGTAAGTCTTTGCAAGCTTAGATAGAGCTGATATTATCTTCTTCTCAAGAAGAATGTGTTAACACATTCTTGCCTATAAAGCTTTAATTTCCTATGCTCAGAGATGTTGTTCATGTGTAGGGAGACTCTGCCTAAAAAGAAGGATGAATATGCTTAGTTAAAGCTTTAGATAAAACTATCTATCTTGTTTCATGGCGATGATATTTTAGGAATCGATTTATGACTTTAAAATTGCTTATTTTGCTTATTTTACAGATTTAATATAACCAGAGGCATTTGACATCACATTGTGGAAGTAAATTATGATGTATACTGGTACAATATTGTTATGAGCAGACAGAGTTTGGGTTATTGAATATACAATTTAAGGTTTAATTATCATAAGAAATTTACATAATGACCTTATGCTTGATTTTTCAAGTGGACAGCTATAAAGATGAATGCAATGAAACACCTTTTCCTGTTTTAATAGTCTTTACTGTCTGTATTTACATGCTATATTGATTAGTATGAAGGTTTAATGAAGTTTACTCATTGCAGAATTGAATTAAAAAGACTTCACTTGTTATTGTATTACTTCTTTCGAATTTTATATTTGGAATCGCTTAATTGGTCAAGCATTTTAGTAGTTCATAAAACTGTATTTAATTTGAGAAAAAAACGTGGAGAGAATAACTCCATTACACGAGGCAGGGTATGCTACATTATTTCATGAATGTACCTGAAAAGCCACATGTATCAGAAATCTAAATCTAAGTTGCCTGAAATATACTTGTTTGGGGTCATTTTATCTCAATTTATCTCACTGTTTTCTTCAAAGAATGGAAATTTCACATTTATTCTATTATAATTCAGTGTGATTGAGTTGAAGTAAAAACCTCAGTCAGGCAGCCAGCTCTTAGTAGCAGGAGACTTCCTAAGAGATTTTTCTACTTTTTAAAATATCACTTAATCTCTGTTTTATTGTTTGAGAAAAATAGTGTTTTCATTAATAGGTGTTCTCTTGGTAAATGCTTTTAATGTTTATAAGATTGTCAGGGGTCTCTGAGTGGAAGCTGTAGAAGTATAAAATATTATTAGTACAGGCAAGTGAATTAATTTTACTCTTTCTGTATCAGGATTTCCATATCTATAAGATAAAGTCATTTTCCTTTGGCGAAAGTGTTCTGAGATCCTTTTTCCAGAGTGTTCACATTCCTTTGTGGTTTTCATAAAACTATTTTCAAAATGCTAGGTCTGCAAATTTGTATTCTCTGAACATCTTTTAACTTTATTTATGCTTAAAGGTTTTTAAAGCCTTGGAACCATAATCCGAGGGAAGCAAGCTGCCAGCACATGTGGAGCTTCCACAACTCGGCAGTAAGGCAGTCTAGTATGTGCTAAATCAAGTCTTTTGTTTGTAATTGTAAAGACAGATCCAATGAAGGCAGCTGTACTAACACTAAAGTGATGTTTATGGGCAATAAAAGACACACTTTTGATGTAACACCTCTTGGATCTTTGAACGGAGGAAATAAAGTGGATATACAGCAGTAAGTATATTACCTCACAGCAAATGAATGCATACAGCAGAGGCGGCGGGGCAGACTACAGTGTGTACTTGTGTATAGGATGATGAAGAGACAAGCGTGTCACTGGAAAATATCTTCCCATTGTGTCAGTGAGTCAGGGAAATGCCTACCTCCTAACCTTAGCAGTGCCCTGATACTACCAGAAGAAAGACTTCATAGCAAAGCCAAAGCTTCTCTCAGATTTTCTGAGGCCATTAAGAAAATAGGTGAATAGTTGTATCTCATGTTCCTCTTTTCCCCCACCACAACTACTTCAACCATTCGTGCTTCTTACGTCTCACCTAAGACAGCTGATTAGAAATAGAGATGCTGTGAGACTGAATGAGCCCTCAGACATGCTGGACGTAGCCCCACTGTCTTGGGATTGGCTGTGTTTTCTGTAATCCCAGAAGGGCAAAATCCTTATGTTTTAATTAATTACATCAAGTTTATGCTGTAGTGAATTTCAGATCTAAGTTCAGAGCAGAACTGATACAGTCAACTGATACAACTGAGGACAATGTGGATTTGTTTGAAACAGTTTTGAGGGAAACTTGGTAAGAAGCTGTCAGATCAGCTTCTATGAGCGCAGGGCCGGGAAGGAAACAACTGCACACATGCACACACACTGTACGATGCTACCAAGGTTTTCAGTCTTATGCAATAAGCACATCGGATTCAGGGATTAATTTTTGGACTGCATTATTGTAAAGACTGAAATAAGTTCAAGATATCAGGTAGTCTAATCACTCAAATTTCTGCTATCCACGGTGGTTAAAACTATAACATTCTAGTTTAAAAGTTTGTGTAGATAGATCCTTACAGAAATCAGAATGCTCCTGCCACCCCAAATAAAATAAGAAATCAACAGCCCAAAGACAAAAACCTTCTCAGAGAAAGAAACATTATTTGGTATTTTCTGCATGGACTTTATGTCAGCAAGGGGAAAGGGGAGCCTTATATTTCTTGCAGACCAAGGTTATCTCCTGGCATTCTTTCATTGTGGGTAGGGGAAAGGCAGTCCAAGGGATAAGGCAGGACAAAAAGAAAATACAGTATTAGGTCTACAGCAAAGTATTGATGAGCTCCTAGCAACACGCGTTAGCCTTGCTTGATTTACCTGGTTACTGCTAATCACCTGTTATGAAACCCTTTCAAATTCTCCATCATAATGGGGAAGAAAATACTGGTTCCACAAAGTTTTATTATTTAAGACTTATTTACTGATTACAAAACCAGATTCACTAGTCTTCTCTAAACTATGGACTAAAGGAAGTAATTTAGCTCAGTTATAATAGCACAAGAAATAATCCAAGTGGACAGATGGACTCCTGGGAGTTATTGTGTCTTTAGTTCTTTTGGAGGAATTTAATAAGCAGTATTCAGATTTTGAGATGCAAATTGCTTTCCTCTAACACTACAGCAGTGACAAATAAGTGATCTATTGATTCATGGTGGGTTTTTTTTCCTAAAATTTAGCATCCGATTCTTTTCAACTCATCATACTTAAATTATTTTCTTGTAAGTACATAACTTACCTTTTTTAGTAGACAAAAATCAATAACAGTTTGAGACGTTAGCCTCTTACCTGAATTGGATAAACAAGACCAGGTGTGCAAACAGGGTGACAGAGCTAATACAAAAGGCTTGTGAATTGAATAACCATACTAATAGATTTATCTTTAATTGGATTGACAAGCATTTCCACAATGATTATACTGGCTGATCATTTCCTGGATGAGGCAGGAAACAAGATAGCTTACATCCTCATCTCCTAATTTTTTAGTGAAATCCCTGTGTAAGGTAAATAATGAAGTAAATTACATTTAAAGTGTCCAATTTTAGCATGCAAAATTACACACAGGAAAACAAAGTGCATTTGTTGAATAAAGCAAATCCCCCTTTCCCACTTTCATCCATTTTAACTTAATCTTGATCATTCTTTCATTCCTCTGCTTGTTGCCCTTTCTACTGTAATTGAGTTCTTTTATTCTTATATGTCAATTGCTTCTTAAGTAACATGAGTCTAAACTAAAGCCCAAAGTACATAGTAAGCATTTATTTGTCTCCTTTACACTTGGCTTCTCTTTTCCTCTTACCTGGGGCAAATTTCAGACTCTACTGATTCAAACAATCAATCTCCCTTGACCACCGCAAAGTAGAACACAAAAGAAGAATTAGAGTATTAGGGCTCATCTGCCCAGAGAAATTAAGGTATGGTAAATCACAGTGTGAATTTAGAGCATTCACTAGTCTGTACTAACTAGATGGGTAAGAACGCTTGGTTTGCTCACAGGAGATTGAAGGTATTAGTTCATTCTGCCCACATTCAGCACTGGCAGCATCACATCCCCATGTGATGAGCAGAGTCCAATCTGCTCTACATGGCTTGTCAGCAAGGGCAATTAGGTTGTGCTCAGTGTGGCACTGTGCGCTACTACAAAGCTTCCTGCTGGTTCAGAGAGTGGGCAGACTACAGCTCTTCTCTGTCTGCAAAATACCTTCATATGTGTAACCGCAGTGTGCCTTTAGGCAAAGGAACTTATTCTACTTGCAAAAAAAGAGCATCTAACATTTGCTTTATAGTAAGAATGAGAAATCAGTGAAGAATAGCTAGTGTGCTTAATTTTATTGTGCATTAACATTTATCAGCAGGTAGATAAGTCTTTAGCATATAGTTTCATAGTATGGTTCAGCTGATATAACTCTATGCTTAGACTGGAAGAAGTGGTCCTAGTCCTCTTCTGCCCTCAGTTCCCACATGAACGCTTTGCCACGCCGCCTTGCACCAGCACAGTAATGCATCTAACAAATCTGTGTAATTCCCTACCCTGGCAAAAAACCTTTAGTGATTTTTTTGTCTTTGTTTAAATATTTAAACCAATTTATAACGGATTGTGCAGAATGCCAGTTACCAGTGTAAGGTAGGAAGGAGCACATGTCATGTGGTAGGTTGAAATTAGAGATATGAGATCATCCCTATCAGGAGCATTCTAGTTTCTATCAGAAATTATCTAACAGATTCTCATTTGAAAATACTGAAAGATATAACCTTTGGACTGTTAAATGAACTTTGGAGAAAAATGACACAGGTTTCCTACACATTTACTATGATTCCAAGACAACCTTTGAAGATTCTGTTTTGGGACAACCTGAGGCAAGTGTCCTACTTCAACTTTCAAAGAGCTCTTACCCAATAAAATTAGTGAGTAAAGAAGTGAGTAAATTGGTACTGGAAATCTAATTCCCACCAATAACCTCATTAACGAAGGGAGAGGGAGTTGTTGCTTGTTTGGGTTTTTTTCTTGTAAGATGGAAAGCTTTTAGAAAATAGGTAGAATTTCTGTTGTTTAGAAGACAATCAAAGCTTGGAAACAAGAGTACTGGTAAGAAGCAGTAGCCAGAAGAAAAAGGAACAAACTCTCATACCCAGGAAATCCCTTCCATACAAACTTCCCTCCTTACATATTGTAATTGGGGAAAAAAAAAAAACAATCAAGCAGAAGGTTGAATTCTCTCCTTACTTGATAGGCTTCTTTGATTTAGAAAAAACTTTTGGATTTTCATGCAAAAAGAAAATGAAAATTCTTTTGCATTTTCATTTCTGCAGAAATTTTTAACTAATTGAATAATGTAATTTTCCATACGGACCAGAAATGCATTCACTTCTTTTGCAGGTTTATTTCAGTTGGTCTTACACAAATAATTCCACTGGTCTTGCTCAAAAATATAAGTGATAATTGGTTTGCTCTGCTGAGAGATGCAGATCACATACTTAACAAAAATGTCTTAACTTGCCATTTTAATGATCTTTCTTTTTTATATTTAATTTATTTACTGTGAAAGTTTGTATCAACTAATTTAATAATTTTCTGAAAAGTTAACATTAATTGTAAACAGCAAGGTCAAATAAAATATGACAAGTAGACTACCTCGAAACTGAAATGTCTCGCTATAGTGAGAGACGGGAAACATTTAAGCTCTATCTGATAGTACATGATGCGAAGCTCTTTCCATTACCTTTAGGCCCTGGTTCCTAATAATTATTCTTTTTTGTGGAGAGACCTGTCTGAGTTCTCTCAGAAGTCCCAGATCCATTGCTGTAAAGTGCTTTGAACAGAATTGAATTACTAACCATCTTTACATTCTCATTTTCTGATATATGGCATGGAAACTTTTGTTCTCCACTCTCTTCATGTGTGGAAAAAGGAGTAAAAGAAGCACCTTCTTTCCTCAGCCTTTGGTTTTGCTTCAAATCTTTGAAGTGTAAACAAAAGCTACTTTGAAGTAAATGCTAAAATCTAACTCTTTAAAACAGGTAGGTCCCCTAAGCTTTGGTTTTCTTTATTAGTAATATAGAAGAGATTATCAGGTCTCACTGACGTAAGGTTCGCAGTGTTTCACACACCTAATGCCCTTTTTTATTTCATGACCACATTGAAGTTAGGCCAGACTGGTATCTTTCATGTCTGGTGGTAGTTTCTTTACCTGACAGATATAATTTTTTTACAAGCCCACTCTTCCATTTAGTATATCAGTCTTTCATGACACCATTAATTTCCATAAAACACCATCATAGAAAGGAAAAATATCTGAGAAGACGTGTGTGTGTGTCAGCATTCTTCTGTATTGTACTTCAAGTGGGTTTATGTGGTGGTTGTTTTCAGTCTTGTTTCCATTTACTTTTGTATTGAACTATTCTTGGTTTACAAATATTAAATGCATTTGTTTTGGTCAGTCATAGTTAGCATTAGATTTATAGGGCTGCCATCTGGCAGTCTTCTCTCCCACATCAGCTGTGGACACCTAGAAGAAATATCATCAATGTAATAGTCTATTTGTGGCTCCCTGGACTTTGGAAGACAAATGTGAAGAAAATTACTTGTAGCTGAATATATTTTATCATCTTCAGAGATACCTGAAAGCTTACTGCTTTCGTTAGCTATCAAGAATGACTGAAAGGAGAGGAAAAAATGGCAGAAAGGAGAGGAGCATGTAAAGACAGAAACTAGGAACCAGGAAATTTGAGTTTTATTTCTGATTCCTTCTCTAAAATCTTGTGTGACTTGAAAGGTATCACAATTTTTTTTTCAATATGAAAAAATACTTTCTTAGGATAGTTTTGGGATTTAAAATATTAATTAACTTTTTGTAAAATACCTTAGAGAGTTGAAAGACACAGATACATAGCATAGCTTTCATTTAGTCTTTTCAATATAACTATACAGTTTCAGTGTAGCACAGGTATGTAAAGGCTCTACATGGGCAAAAATCACTTTGAAAAATCTGATGCATATTCACACTTGAATTGTGTGTAGTCTCTAACTCAAGAAAGTGAGAGATAGTAAGTGACAGCAACAAAAGACTGGCATCCAGAGAAGTACTGAAATATCAGTAATGTTCTTCTGAATCAAAAATATTTTTTTTTCCCCTGCAATGTTTGTTCCTTTGCAGTTCTCCCAAGGGTATACTGAGAAGTTAATTACTTGTGTAAAGAGAGAGGAAGTTTATGGAACACAAAATGGTCATTGCTTTTTAAAAACAAACATATTCTTTAAAATATGGCTTTCGTTACTGTTACTTAACCTATACAACTCTGAAGAGCCAGTCTGGAAATCATCCAGGAGTATCTATCCTGGAGTAGAATGTTCCCATGTTAGCTTAATGAAAAAGAAGCCTATTTAAAGATATCAGTGCCATAACCCATAAAATTATTAGTGAGATTTATAAGTAATAAGTTTTGATTTAAAACATCAATATATCCCGGTTTATGAGGACGTAGAATACATCTATTGAGAAGGGATTTTATGGAAAATTTTAAACTTCTGATTTCTTGAGACATAATTCTGTTACCAGGTGTAGACTTTTCAGTGGGTTCACGTACACCTTGAGATGAGTTGTAAATACCGTTGTAACTTCTGGACATGATTTTGGGTTCTGACCAAGAATAAGAGACCAGGTTTCAATTCTGTGTTCTACTTTAAAGGTCTTTCATGTCTGTTGAAAACTTTTTAAGGATGATAGTCTACTAAATTTATATGATTAAATATTAAGTATTTAGCTATCCTTAGTTTACTCTGCAACAGAGCAATATGGATTCATCTCACCTTAACTGTACATATTTTGTATAGGAGAAACTGCTCTCTGTAATTACTTAACTCCACTACTTAAAGAGGAAATCTCAGTGGCAAACTTTTGTTGTGTGTCTGATTTAAACAGCTAAAGTTAGGTAAGATGAATCTCACCAAAGTGAACACTGAAGGAAAGAACAGTAGCTTGAAACGTAAGTTTAATCTTCAAATCTACTCTTTGGAGCAGTGTGGGATCCCGAGACAGAGATTCCTTGTACTTTTAAAATTATTTAACAATACTAAAACTGCAGAAAATATTTAGGCACTTCCATGCCCAAGACACTTTAGACAATATTTTATTTTTAAGTTCTCTGCACTTAGGTTATCCACCTCTAAAGCTGGCAAAATGTGTTTATCACATCTCAAGTATTTCTGTAATGGAGGACACAGAGCTACGTCTGGGTGAAGAGCAACTCAGCCAAATTTCTTGAACCTGTTAGAAGAAGATGTAGTTTTCTTCCCTACAAGTAGTAGTCATCCGTGCACTTGCGAGAGAGCTAAGTGTACAGGTGTTGCAATAAAGAAGCATGTTACCAGTTTCCTTTCTTAAGATTTCTGAAGTATGAGCCAGCACTACTGATTATCAAGGGTTCCACATAGTGTATCATCTGCCAATTCTTCTGAGTTCTCCTGCAGAAGCCAAGATAGGTTCTGCTTGAACTGAATTTTCCATTCTTAGATAAAAATAAAACTATTCGGAAATTTTTATTTGATTGCTTATTACCAAGATGAAAGAAGAAAAGGAAGAACACCTTTTTCTGATAGTTCAGTAGGTATATATTTATTGGATCAAAAGGTGATCTAAGAGCACAATAATGAGTTTATATATTATCCAGTTCCAATAGGAGTTTAAGTTTTGTGGCTTTTGTCCCAGTTTTAGTCCTCTTACAGCTAAAGTAAAAAAAGTCTACATAAACCCATCTTTTTACAAGTACCTTTTTCCACAAGAAAAAAAAAATAATTATGCAGATCTCTAAAGAATTTATGACACTAAAATTAGCTCTAAGCTCGTGAGTTTAGGTTTCCAGTGTGGGAAGGAATGTTAGATCACTGCCTATTTGTAATCTTGCTCTTTCCCAGAATAAAACCTATATGATTTATGCATTTGTCCTGAGGTTTAGTAGGAGCTGTGAGAGCTGATGTATGGGTTTGGACGGAGCTGTGTAGCAGCTTCCTTTTCTGCCATGTGAGCCAGAGAAGATGCTTCATCCATGTGTGCTGGAATGTAGCCAAAGCCTTGCATCCTCTGGTAAACCTACCAGGAAAGTCTGATGCTCCTTTACTTTCCACAATCTGCCTCCACTTTGTGCAGTGCACTGGGAAGCACTGACTGCATGCGGATGAAGGTTTCTCACAAAGATGATTTCAGCACTAGAAGTGGTTTTCCATTTTGTCTTACCCAGTAGTGACAATGAGCTTCTGGGTGATAGCAGTAAAGGGACCATTTTGCTATGTATGAATGTGTTAGCAGAGGCATTGTCTGTGCCTAGAGCCAGACCTGAAAAAGGGATGACTATGTCCAGCTGGAGAGTTTTGTGGCTTGGCTTTCTTTTTGTTTGCCCCTCATGCTGCTGGTTTGCACTCAAGCACAAGACTGTTTCAGAAGGTCATGGGAAAATTTTTACTTTCAAACTGAGCCGAAGCAAAATACTCCTCCACTAAAAAATGTCTTCTTACTTCAACTGTAGAACTTCAGAAAATTGGTAATTTTCTCAATAAATACTCAGTCATACTGTTCATTTTATTGTTTATGGAAATTGTATTCTTCATTAATCACTGTCCAGAATTCCCAGTGATGGTAATGGGGCTGCCCAATTTTTATAGAAACCCATGTGGTGCTGCCTGCACCGAGATTTACTAATAGCAAGCTGTATTAAGGAAGATTTTATTCCTCCTGCTGCGTGTATCTGTGAACTGACTGCTTTGCAAATGGTTGCAGTCTGCAGTGCTGATCTAGAATCAATGAATAGAGAAGGAGAAGTGTTTTTGTTTTGATGATGAGTGCAAAGAAGAGAGGAAATCCAGCATAGACAATACAGCATTGATTCAGAGATAGTGTTCATTGCATTGCAGTTAATTTCTAATTGTTATGACTCATTTTGTATATTAGACTGAGTTGATGAATGCACTTTAGAATCAGTTATTGAGTAATGAATATGGTATTCAGTAACACTATTTGCTATATAGCTGGCAGAAATGTCACAGTTCTGTTACAGTAATCAGAATTCATTTGTGACCTGGGTAATCTCATCTAGTGTCAAAATTCTTTGGGACAAACACTTTGTACACAGAGCTAAAGTATCTGGCTTTCTCTTGTAAGTCCACAGGATCAATTTTCGAGAGAAGCAAAGTAGCTAGCTGCCTAGGGTGGCAGGTCTCCCAGGCACTACTGTTCGTACTTAGCTTAAGCCTCCAAGATTAAGTGAGCTTTCCAGCTGCAGAATTCTAGTTTTGAGTTATTGCATGTTGAATCAAGAGTTCGGCAGCTCTACACATGCACAGAGGGAACTATGCCTGTAACAATTAACCAGGTAACTAGGTGTTTTTAGGGAGAGTGTGTTTTCTCTGAATTCCAGCAGCACCTATTTTGTATTTAGGTGACTGGATACTTTTTAGGAATTTTATTTCAGAATAAAAAATGCCTTTTTCTAGGTAAGCTTGTGACAGTAATGGAAGGAATGTGTCAATTCATGTAAGTCTCATGTGAATGTTAGTACCATTATACATTTCTCCACTTAGAGTGGCTGCAAGTGATGGAAGAGATAAAATAGCACCTTTCAAGACCACCTTCTGTTATGGATTGATATTATGAAGTTATGAAAAAATTCAGATTTTGAAATTCAACTCTACTTCCAAAACCTGATCTGACTTAGTCAAAAGAATAGTCCATGAATGTATTCATTGCTAAGAGAGAATTCTTCAGCTAGACAAAATGTAGATTTTCAACCAAACCTTTTCGTCTTGGTCAGTGGCAATGAATGCTGCTTGTTTCTAACAGGTGGCCAGCCTAGCTTAATTTGTGACTGCTTGTTTTTGAACTCTGACAATAAAGAATTTAATTTAGGAACCTCAAATTACTGTAATTTTAACAACTGATTTTCTTGCTCCCGTTGCTCAGTTCTAGGTAGATCAGAACACTTAGGTTTCTTTGAATGTGAATTTACTTCTGTGATAATGACAGCTGTTTACAGTGGTAGAAGTAAAAAGATTCATGGATGTCTTTAAATTGCTTACTTTAGGGATAGGTTAGCATGTTTTATTGGACATAATAACTTTAAAGTAATAAGCTTCATTAAAAAAAAGTACTTACTTAAAGGCAGTGTGCAGTTGAGCAGCTGTCCATGGAAATTCTTTCACTTTCTTAAGAAGGCTACCCTATGTACAAGTGATTGGAAAAACAGTGATTTTATACATAATCTTTTAATAAAGAATATACTTCAGGCATAGCTGTTCTGTTCTAGTTTAAACTAACAAAAGATCTATGGTTCAGGTTCTCATTATTTTTTTTCCCCTTTCTCTTGGCAATGCGAGTGCAAAGGTACTTTAATCCAAATGTAACGTTACATAACACCATTAAGGTGACCTGGTAAAAGTGACAATCTGACCGTACGTGTTCTAAAGAAGTATAGCTGTATAGATAAGGAGCTGTAATAATTATCGCAAGCCTACAACAAAAGTCATTACACCGTCTTTTATCACAGTAACAAGAACAGAAACACAGTAGTGCACAGTGTTTAATTAATTTGTTATGTACAAGTTAAAAATAAGGATATTAATACAATCATGATCATAAAAATCATATTAACATTCAGGCTCCTGCAGAGACTCCATTAACCTTGCCTCAGAGCTGTAAAAGCATATGCCACGTTCTCATCCCTCCTAGAGAAGGGAACAGATTAGTTTTACTCTTGAACTAAGCAGACGGCTGCTTATGTGAAAAAAACCCAAACCACAGCTACATAGTTTCATTTGGTGGTACAGATTAGGTACTCTGTGGTAGCTGGACATCTAGAATACCATAGATATTGTAAGCAGCCATTTCAGTAAGTGAATCTTAACTGCATGTTGCGATGGTTCTGAAGATGCTCTCAGGGAACAGATGGAAAAAGCCACAGCATTGTGAAAGACTTCGAGTTACGTGTGGAAACAGAGAACTTCAACTTAAGAGTTTGTTCTTTAATACAGGGTAAGAGTGAAGTTGGGTAAATAAATACTAAAAAGCCCAGCCTTAACTAAGGACCAAAGCTAGCAAGAAAAGAAATATTTCTTTTCTTTAGCCTGCAGAATAACAACTGGGATGAACTATAGCTGCCTTGGCAACCAGATCTAACATATGCCTTGGAATTAAAAGCTAAAACTGTGCTAGAGTTTGGGTATTACTTGATGTTCTCTTTTTAATGTTTGTATACTTTATAAGCTTTGTAATAACATAATTTCACAGAAAATGCTATCCCAGCAAATAGTTCTTGAATTATCTATTTGCTCTTTAAAGATAATGTAGCTGTATGTGCTTTGGGGAATTTCAATCAATCTACCATTTTCAGAACTGATTTAGTAGTTCAAAATGGCGAAACCTATGAAAGACTTTTGCTTATTTTTTCATAAAATAACCTTCTAAACAAACCAAACAAAAATGTTTTTTTTGCTATTTGTAGGGTAAACCAAATGAAATATTACTATTTTTACCAACTTTTTTCTTAGTAGCCATGACCGTTTCTCTTATATTGCTTGTAATTTCGAGCTATTATTAATTTAGTCAAGAGTTAGATGGCAAATGCGAGTTTATCTTATGCAAAATGGTTTTATAACAGGAATCTAGAATGTATCATTTTAATCGGAACATTTTTTATAAAATGCATAGTTTTGTGTGATTATAAATCTTCACACATTGAATAACTTCTTAATTTCTGAAAAAAGCAAGCACATGTAATGTGTGCAGATTTTTTCCTGAAATATTTTCAAAAATGCATAGTTTGATAAAAGGTACATTTAAAAATAACTTTAAAATATATTAACTTAGGACAGAGAAGAAACACTGGTGTGCTGTGTTTGTTTGAAAGAAGTTCTCTACAGTAGATTCTGCTCTGTTCAAAAAAATTTTCAAGAGAAGACTAAACACTGTGCTGCTCACCCTACTATTATGTCTCTCTCATTTCAGCTGCTAAAATATCTCTCCATAAATGCCAAAATCATTCTTTAACACATACCACACTCACTTAAACATCAGCCACGACATGACCTTTCTTCTAGTCTTCTGAATAGTTTCTGTCACCCATGCTCAATGAGACTTCTGCTTTTCAGAATAAGCTTTAAATATTACAACTTGTCATGACAAACGACAAATAATTTGCCTTTGTACTGACAGCATGAGATTCTAGACGGCTGGATGATGGGGTGAGAGCAAAGGATTAAATAGTTTTCCATCTCCTACTGGCAACCAGTTGCCTCTAGTGAAAGGCACACCGTCATTACTCTAAGGCACATATTCCCCACTTTATTTGAGGTTCTCAATGCTTACCCGTCTTTCTAATGTCATGAAATGTTTGAGTGATGTTGTTTAGGACACGTATCTTAATAAAAGCAGAAGCAGTGATGGGCATGAGTACCAAGCTAAAAAGCTTACACTGTTTGCAAGCGTTTTCCAACTCTCACCTTTCACATACAGGGTACTTAAATGTGTCCAGAGCTAGAAATAATTAATCAGCTTAGGTTATACTGTATATTCCTAGGTCTAAGCTTTTTCTTCAGAAAGTTTTTTCACTTCATCTGCCAACACAAAACAACAAGCAGATAGATGTTCTCATTTGTGTTGGTTTCTCAGGGTCATCCAGTAATCATAGAATCATAGAATCATAGAATCATTAAGGTTGGAAGAGACCTCTAAGATCATCGAGTCCAACCGTCAACCCAACACCACCATGCCCACTAAACCATGTCCCTAAGCGCCTCATCTACACATCTTTTAAATACCTCCAGGGATGGTGACTCAACCACATCCCTGGGCAGCCTGGTCCAATGTTTAACCACTCTTTCAGTAAAGACATTTTTCCTCACGTCCAATCTAAACCTCCCCTGGCACAACTTGAGGCCATTTCCTCTTGTCCTTTCGCCAGTTACTTGGGAGAAGAGACCGACACCCACCTCGCTACAACCTCCTTTCAGGTAGTTGTAGAGAGTGATGAGGTCTCCCCTGAGCCTCCTTTTCTCCAGGCTAAACAACCCCAGTTCCCTCAGCCGCTCCTCATAAGATACTACTATCCTATAGCTATTTTCTGCTTGCAGGTGCTGGTCCTTTTTACCTTCCCTTACATCATATTCCAGCCCTCATACAGCCCTGCCTGAGCTGAGAGCTGACTCTGAAATGCCAAGATTTGCACACAAGACACGCTTTTCGCCATTTCTGAAATGCGTAATAATACTTATATCTCACAGTCCCTACATATGATCATGGCATCCAAAACAAGTTGTACTATGAAAAATAAATTTTCTTCCTCTCTCTCCATACCAGCTGGATTAATCATTCTCCTATTGGAAACATGTAAGCATTTCTGTTCAGGCCAACCTTGTGTTTGACTGCAACTATATAAACAATCACATATTACTTTGAATCCTCTCTCTCAATTTTTGTTTAGATCATTTAATGGAGCTGAATAGACTGGACATTACAGAGTCATAGTTTATTTATCAGCAGTACTGAAATATATCTGGCTGCTAGACCATTTTAGCAGCTGCAGCCTAACTTGTCACCCTGGCTGTGAGTGTGGGGTTCATGAGCAAAGACTACCCGTAAATCCTGCTAGTGGCTTTGCTTATATTGTCATTTGTAATCACAGATGGATTTACCTTCTTGCTTATCTGAGCAAGCCAACTTATTTATAATTCAGTTTTCTGCCCAGTGTCCTCTTCCACGCAGTTCTTGGTGGTGAAAGCTCCAGATACAGTTATGGTTCTTCAGGAATGCTTGCTGTGGGGCATTTCTTTTTCAGAGGATTCTTCTTCTGCAGATTGCTGAAAATCACTACGTGAATGGAGAGAAATTTAGAAACTATTAGCTGCTTTTGCCAACCAGCCTGTGGTTCACATTGTAAATTGAGAGTCCGCTAAGTCCACTCAGGTAATGAGGCTGATGAGAGCATTCCACTGTCTTCTGTTTAACAACCTTTCCTGTGCAAGTCCATGCTTCTGGCTTGTCTCATTTTCAATACACAAGTTTAGGGACTGGGAACATTTGCTGGAAGAGATCTGTGCATGCCCCCTCACCAATTTTGGAACTGAGGCTCCCATTAGATTAAGATTGCTTGGCCATAATTTGCCCCAAGAATATTCAGGCTGAGAACACTCAATTTACTGAGTCAATGAAATATGCAGTCAGGGAAGAACTTCAGGTTTTTTATTTATATACATGAATAAAGTGATTATATACGTGCCAGGTTTCAACAAAAGTAGATTAAACTCATGTATTATATTGTTTTACCTAAATAGTCTTTCCTTTTGACTTGACAGGATTCATTATTTTATTACAAAGATTCTGAATAAGCAGGTGCTGGGAAGGGTAGTCTAGGAATGGAGAGAATAGAAAAAAAGACGCATTCCACCATTCTCATAAAGGTGCTTAAGGTTACTGATAATACTCTAGGCAGTTGTGGGAGTAAAGCGTTTTTTTTAAAACAGCAAATGCTATGGCCATTTTGGTGCTTTCAGGGATACTAAGTTGGAGCCATAAAGCTCTGAAGACACATCTGAATGTGTATTAGCATTACAGTTTATGTTGTGCATATGGACCAAATGCCTGGGAAATGTGGCACACTGGAGACTTTGCAGAACAGGGCTTCTCTTTGGAGGCCTTCCAGAGGATGAGAGGACACACGAGTGAGCCCAGTCGGGAGCTGACAGAAAAGACCATTTGGGAAGGTCTGGCTTGATGATAGGTACTGCGAAAGTCCTGTATAAGGTCCACTAAGGCACCTGAGTTGTGGAGTCAAGGAAACCAGGGCAAGATGGGGCCCCTGTCGCATTTCACAGTGTCCCCTCCCGGACATCAGCCTAATGAAATTGCAGGTGGTGCTTAAATCCCTCTCTTCACCAGCACGTCCTGATCAACAGCCACTGCCATCCATTGGGAGGGAGAGATCATTTTCAGATTATGCTTTATTGATAATAATAAAACAATGCATTTTAATGTTGAAAGTTGTCATTTGTGACAGTTATTCTTTTCTGTGCTTCACTTAGGTCACTAATTTACACCATCAGGCTGATAATTGTCAAAATTTATAAACTTTGGCGCTTCATTATCAAATATTTTATGGAATAGAAAAAGTCTGTAAACATTATGTACATGCAGCAAGTTCTCTGTGAAGAAACAAATTTGCATTTATGAGTGTTAAAACTTAGCAATGTTAAAACTTAGCAGTATTTTGTGTTCCTAAAAATAAGTGTGTGAACTAACTGCAGTCTTTTCAGTGCTGTAATTGCACATTTTTTTCTACTTATACATAAAAAAAAGACGATTTTTTTGTCAATAGTACTATTTTTAGAAATATGTCTGGTTTTCTTAAGTTTATTTATTATTTTTGTGATTGCGTATAGGTAACAGAATTTGGAAGTTGAAAATATTTCTTTTTTCCTCCACGGAATTTTCTAATGGACATTAAAATTAGCTTTTTTTTGTTTCTTTCCTTGTTTATGCATCACTATATTTGATGACAGCAGAGCACTGAGAATGGCCTTATTAGTTTACTCCTGTAGCAGGCTGTCTTAAAACAAAACAGGAAGCCATATATCACTTCTACTGAAGTTGTGGGAGGTTTTCCATTAATTTCTGAGGAAACAAAATAGATATACTCTAATTCCTCTTAAGTATGATATACTTTGTATTTTTTTCAGTGAGCATTACATTTATTATGGAGAAAAGGAACAGAGGTGATCCTCAGTGTTGAAGATGAGTAACTTGTAGGGGGATCCTGAGAAATTATTTTTATAAATGCCTTTAAAAAGCATTTAAAATGTGTGAACTGTTCCTTAAAAGTATCTTTCTGAAAAGAGAAAAACAATTCTGAGAAATGGTTTAATAGCTTTTAGAGAAAGGAATGAAAATTAAAGGCAAGGCAATATAAAATAATGGAAAGATGGAAATTTTCACGGAATATGTCTCTCCCAAATGAAATAATTCTTTTCTTTGAAATACCATATTAAACACTTCTAGTCAGTGATGGTGCCTCTTGATCACAGCTTAATCAACTAAATCAGCCGTCAAATGTGAAATGCGGCTCTGAAATGGCATCTTTTAACAGTTATTTTCAGCTTTTTGTCGTGGATAGGATATTTACTTATTTATAGGCAGGAGACCCTTTTTTTACCTTTGTTCTTAACCACAAAAAGAGCTGGATTTTACTATTATTGTGCATTATTAATGGCATCATTCGCTAAATTCTGTGGAAAAGAAATGAAATTGCAGAGATGATTATATCACTAGTGATACTGGGCAAATAAAAAAAATAAATCCCAATTAGTTCTGCAGGCATTGAAATTTCAGATGTATATTTCTTCGTTGTGTGACTTGAGAAATTAATTCTGAAAATATTTCCTGCATATTCCTGTTTGCAGACTTCATGTCCCATGCTATCAAAAATTAATGGGGAAATCTGAATGCTTGAATATTATCTCTCAAAGTCTTAGGAAACTTGAACCATCTGTCATAGCCAGATTAATATGAAATTCAGCAGCAGATTCAAGCATAGGTACAGTCTCATGCATAATGAATGGATTTCTTATAAGCATTGGTTCCACAGGAAAACACATGAGTAGTTAAAAAAGAAATAATTCAAAGCCAGGTAATTTTCTGGGAGAAACAGTGTATGTGAAATGCTCAGGGTCCTAGGACAAAAGTCATTAGAAGTCAAATTAGAGAAACAGATGACTAAATCCAACTGAACTCAAATTGCATTTCTCATCTAGACAAGTCTTACATGCTTGTATTGGTAGCACAAAGATGAGATTCTGGGGATTTAGGGCTATCCTGGTCTTCTCACAGACATGCAGTCAGGGACAGCTTATGACCACTAATCTTATTTCTTGGCCCCTAAGCAGTCAATAGCCCCATTTTTTTTCCAAGCTAAGGACCTTGTAGAGCATTGTACAAATATGTTAGTGCCTCCTACAACCAGAAACACAGGTGACACTTCCATCTGTTTTCTTTCTTATTTTGACCTTCTGGTATCTAAGGAGACTTGTACTAACTAAGGCAGTAGAATTTATAACATTTTTGCCATCATCTCTTCTTTTTAGTAGCCTGTACAGCTGGAGTTCATGGTAAAACCTGTTTCTTAGTTGGGGCACTCATCTTTCAAAATTTCTAACTTTGTGTCAAATTTAATTGAAGCCAGCCAATATTTTCAGAAGGTATTAAGAAGGGTGCAATTTTCTAAACTTTTCTTTCATGGAAAAACAGTAAAAAATCCATGTCTTTAAATTTTACACATTTAAACTTGGAGAAAGACCCTAGATATGTTAATAAGTCTAATGACAACCAAAACTGAACAGTAATTTTCGTGTGACCTTATAACAAAGGTGTAGAGCATTTGCTTTCGCTAATACTGTGATTTGTGTGTAAAGTCTCATTTCAGCCATGCTTCATTCTTCTTCAGCTTAGCTCTTTGGTAGAACAACATGTTTTGTGTTGAACTTTTTAACCTTTTGGTGACAATTCTTGATAAACAAAAATCTAAACCATTTCTAAATACTCATAAAATGGAATTGATCATTCCTGTTCCCCTGTTATTCTGTTGTATTGGGGCAGCCTTGTGGTGATCCATCAATATAAAAATTTTTAAAAGCTAGTTTCATAATTAGTCTCAGAAATACCTTCAATAAAAGTTGGTGGATGATAGTTCTCATTCCTTTCTTCTGTGGACAACCAACATCCTGTTTATGTTACCTTTCTCTGATGCTTGCCAAGCTTGAAACATACAAACATTTGGATAATAGTCCATTCACTTTGCTTCAACATTTCTTCAGATCGCTGGAGGTCTGCTTAAATATGTTCTTGAATCCTGTCTTTAGAAAATACATTATTTATCAATTTTACTTTGATAATTACTTAAAAGGGAACGATATTTCAAATGTATAATCTTACTTCATATACAGTGTAAATTGCAATTACACCCATAAGATACCATTGAGGTACAAATTTTGGGAGGTACCTTTGTTTCTTTTTGCCACATCAGACTGCTTCTAAACCACTGCACTGTGATCCTTATGGATTTCAGAACTCATTTATGGTTGGGGCATAAGACATTAAATGTGGTGTGCTCTGAAAAACATAAAAACTCTCCCTCACTTGACATAGTTTTCAAATGCAACCATCTTCTTCTAAAATCACAAAAATAAAAAAAAAAAAAAGAAGAAAAAGAAAAGAAATTAGATGGGTTTATCACTGTCTTAAATATTTTATTCACTTCTTTTATCACAAGTACCGGAGGGGCTGAAGTAAAGAATCCCCTCTCAGTTACTGTACAGGGAAAATTTATCAGTCTTACATGAGTAAATGCACACAGACTGAACAAAAATTAAAGCCCTTACCCTGGAATGAAAATTATATTCATGTACAGTATGTAAGAAATAGTTTAAAAACTGAGAAGAATTAAATACATGGGTGTTTCATTCTTTTAATACCTCCCTTGGTATATATTAGTCATGTATTATTTGAATGTCATCTTACCTTGAGAAATTGCAAAGAAGTAATTAATATCTCTATTAAAGAAATTAATAGCTGTTGCATGAGAACTCTTCTGAAGCAGTCCCTAATTTTACCTGGGTGTTTCAACTGGGGCATGAAGAGACTGCTATTTATAACGGTATCTCCTAAACTGTTTCTTAAGGCAGTCCAAACCTGGTTTTAACCTAGTTATAAAATCAGTTCTCAATTGGAAATGCATAAGAACAAAATACATTGACTTTATGGATCAGATTATTTTCTAACATGATTTCAGCCCTTCAGGCCTGATTCTGAGGTCAAAGAGAATTATTCTGGTTGAAATGACAGATTCAATATGCATATTTTTGGGTTGTCCCATGCTGGTTAATTCAATAGCTAAGCTGTTAACGAAGAACAGCTTTGAATAGAAATAGCGTAATAGGACGTTAAATCATGTATAACTCTTGCATTTTTCCTGGTCCAATTTAGAAGCAAGAATTAAATTCAGGCTTAATTAAAGAATCAAGTCAGCTTCAAAACCAAAGAGTTATTGTGGATTTAGCTATACAAATCTAATAAGCACCACTTCAACCTATTAATTTAAGAGAAAATTCCTTTTTTTGTTTGTCATCATTGTTGTTACTGTTGGGTTTGATTATTGAAAACACAGGGATAGATAGATACAAGGAGAAACTATTAAACTTATCTCACTTCCATGGTTATTGTGATGTATACTTTTAAAACTGTGTGAGTTTTACATACAAGGTTTTTTTAATACATACATCTCAATATCCTTAACAAAGCTTGTAAGACATTATTACTTCCATTCTACAGGTGAAGAATATTATTGTAAACTGTTATCAGAACCACTTATCCAGTCAAAGACTTCAGTTTACTCTTTTTATCTCCTGCTCTCTGAGTATTATTTGTGTTGTACAACATATAATGTTGTATACCTAACGACATAGCTTTAAACTGCTGTTTTGATGTTTTTTTAATGCTCTCCCTTAATTACATACAATGAAATATCATTTTATAGATAAACAGTAGCATGTAATAGAGAGTAAATTATGGAGTACTAAATGTGGCTTGCTGTTGATTGATACAATTAGACAGAATTACTACATATATTCATATCAAAGGAAAATAAGGCTTTGAAAAAATCAATATTTTTGACTGAGTATGGAAAAATTAATTTAACAATACATGCTTAGTGATTTCATGCAGAGGAATTCCATCTACTAAAATATGCAATTAAAAAATAAGGAACCAGATTTTGGATTTTTTTGGAACCCTGTCTGTTATTTCTGTTCTTCTAGAAACTGAAGACTCTCTGCTGCTTTTTGGATGTAAAATGTATCTGTATTTCAAAACAGCTGTGTTCTTTACCTAAGTTGTTAAAATAACATAAAATAATAAAAAGCTGACTGTCCTTTGAAACAAAGTATTTCTTGCAAAGAGTAAGATTGGGAAGGTGGATGTAAAAAGAAAACATCAGTGAAATGTCTAAACTTTCCCAAGACTATTGCAGTTTCAAAAGTCTAATCAGCTAAATGAAAATAGCACAAAAAGAAAAAGTAACCCACAAATGTTATGTGTTTGGATAATGCTTATCTTAAATATTTCTTGTGCATATAAAATCAGATATCAGGGTTATTGTTGTCAACTTCTTTTCTTGCAATTTCAAGGACTGGTGAATGCATGAGAAGTATAAAATGATGTAGCTAATTAATTTTAACCACTAAATTATGTTCCTCTCATTTCCTGTCTTAGAACGCTTGAATCACTCAATCAACTGTTATTGTAGTTATGTTGATTTTTTTTCTTTACAATTTATTTTAGAGATGTAAGAACAACCTGACCTGCATATTCCCGTTTCTCATTTTACAGAACATTTTTATTTTTGTGTCTATTTCCAACATTTTTTCTAATAGAGCTACACTTGTAATAAAGAGAAAATTTCAGTATAGACTGAAAAAAAGTCATCTGTATTCTATTTACTAAAGTATTATGAATGGTGGGTTTCATCCAAGTTCAGAGTTCACACTGATTCTTCTGTATGGCCATTCTTGGCAAAAATGGGTAAGACCACTTAAAATTGCAAAAATTTTGCATCTGATCAAAACAGGTTTCCATAGGAGACTATAAAAATATCAGTGTACTCAAATGATTATTTCTGTTTCATATCAAGTACAGAATATATTGTGGACTGCGATTAGTACATAACTGAATATGACATTGATATTTTTACTCCTAAAAGAGTGATTGTTGGCATAACATAATTGTCTCTTTGTTCATCACTTCTATAATTGCTCTCTCAATCCTTAAGATTTGCCATGCATTTTACGTTAATCCTAGAAACTTAGAAAATAAAATGAATGCATGGAAATGGATGTTTTGTGAGAGGAGTTTAGCATATTACAAATATTTAGGCTATGACAACATAGTAGAATGTGATTGTGGTGTAAGAACAAAGTTTATTTAATCAGTTACTTGTAGTTCAGAAACGTGTTTGGCCACTAGAGTCAAATCATGACCTTAAGAGTTTTGCAAGCAATGTAATTGACTTGTTAAATTAGAGTAATTTTTTTCCACGCCCTTAGCAAAGAATGAACCAGAAAAGAGATTACAGGTACTGCAAATGAGGTATTTTAATACAGTAATAGCAACATATTTAATTCCCTGGATTAGAACAAAGACTGTTAAATAGGGTCTTTAGTTGTCTGTTTGATTGGTAGATCATGGAACAATTTATTGTAAGAGACAACTGTGGAAAGATCCTAAAATAAATTCTTAATGTGCAATTTAATTTTAAAAATAAGAATATAAATTAAAATATCCAGGTATCAACAGAATGTAATTTTTAAAAGTAATTTAAAAGCTGCCTGAAAGATTAAGACTGCTGGTCCACTCTTTGTATTTCAATAGTTCCCATATTTTCAGAGGAATATTCTGTAACAGGCATTGTCATATGGAATGAATTGCATATCATGCAATCTGTTATCTTTCCTAAATATTTATAGCATTGAATATGACACTTTTTATTTAGTAATGCAGGAGAAAAGATTCAGGACAGGAGAAAGGTTCATCTAATCAGCTTGCTCTTTAAAAATCTCTATGAGAAAGAGTAAACATTGAAAAATGGTGCTTGAAATTAAATCATTTAAAAATACAAATTTAACTTGTGATTTTCAAGTGAAGTGATTCATTCCAAAAAAGCTGAAATACAGCTTCAATGATTTTTGCATGAAAACTTAATAATGTAAAATTTTACTTTCAAATAAAAAAAAATCAAAATGCTTTTCAGATATTTAAAATAGCTAATGAAAGTAAAAAGCTGATTTGTCAGTTTGTCCACAAAACTAAAAAATCAGTTATTTAGTCACCTCTTCCAAATATATATAATACTAAGCATTAGAATAATGAGTATATTCCTCAGTGCTGACATAAGAGTTCATCTCACTTGCTGTCACGTTACTGTATGCACTTCAGACTATAACTTCAAAGAAATCGTGTCATTTTATCAGGGGACAGGAAAGAAACAAAAATCTGTAAAATTTAAATATAAGAAAACCATAATCAAAAGGATATAAATAGTGAAATTGAATAGACTTAAAAGTCCCGCATTCTCAGAGACAGTATCTGGTAATATGAGTTGGAAAACTGCCAATTAATTGTCATCAGTAAAGACACTAGTGTTGATCCTTAGAATTACGGAACAGTATATCCTATCACCATATTAGGAAACCAATTTAGAGTGTAATTTATATGTATCATCTAAAGGTGATTATCTTTCTGTCCTTTTTTAATTCCTCAGGAAACTAACAGGAAGGTAGAAAAAGGTAATGTGAGATACTCCATTTACTTTAGAGTTTCCAGAACAAGAGCTTAGGAAAGAAAATGAACAATCATGAAGTACAAAAATCTTGTCAAGATTCTAAATTTGGTTCTTATCATAAAATATTCTTAAGAAATGTCTGGTCACTGGAATATTTTTCTCGTCTCCCAGTTCTTCTATATAAGCTATTTTGGGATACTAAGTTCAAAGTGTGGGATGTAATTTTTTTTTCATTGTAACTTGACATCTCAGCTAGTACATAATTTCTTGCTTCACATTAACTCTTTCCTCCTCCAGCATCTCCTGAATTTTTATTTTCTTCCTTCTTTTCTTCTTGGCACTTTGTCTCGTATTCTGATAGCCTCTGTCAGCCTTAATCACAAACTTAACTTTCTTCTCATCCATTTTTCATTTTCCTCTCCCTCATCAGAGATGAGGGTAACTTTTGTATATATTATCTTTGCAATTCATTTTCTGCTTTTATGTATGCACAGACTAAACGTCAGCCATTTCCAGATATCACAGGTCTTTATTTTTTCAGTTCATGTGGCCCCAAATGCCCTAAATTCAGGGAAGTTCAGTTACTTATATGTGTTTTAGGTACATCAGTCCAATTCTTACTATGAAGAAGTCTGTATGTGTGGCTGTTCTGTAGGAATAAACAGACTCGAAGTGTGCAGTGAGGTAGAGAGGTGAGTTTGGGTGTCTCGAGGCGTGACTTGCACTTTGAATATTAGATTTCTTTCCGCCCAGAAGGGTTTGTATTAATGTTTGCTTTCAGGAAGCATTTTGTCATTTTATACAAGAGTAAAATCTTTGCCTATCTGCTAGACTACCCTGCAATAGGCCACAAAATTACAGCTTTTCCCTTATATATGTGTATTATGGGTGAAACCCAGAGAGCTATACACAGCTGTTTCCAGAATGTGGCCATGGGGAGTTCTCTTTCTTGATATGTTATTATATAGAGGTTTAATATAAGAGGCCAACTATGATAATTAGCAGAATTGTTAGTATTTTCTAGGTGTTAACAAACAGTTTTCAAAACTATTTAACACTTTTTTATTTCGAGCTTTTAGATGCTCTTCCAAACAGATTGACACTAATTTTTTTTTCTTTTTAATTAAAATCTGACTATAAATGTGCAAGATAACATAGGAGAAATCTTCACACATGCAGAAAGGTCTGTGTTCCGAGAAATAGGCAAGTTACCGATCTAAATTGCCTGCCACTAATCTCCATTTAGACTAACGCATTTAATGAATAATGGGAAGAATTGCATAATGAATTGGTGAAATTAAAATCAAATCTTATTGTGTTGGGTTTTTTTTAAGAAAAAACCCTTCAAAAACTCTCTTAAGTCTCTTGTAAACAAACAGTGATATGGACATATGAAAAATCATGCAAATCTTTTTGAAAAAGATACCATTATTTCAGCTTACTAAATTTAACTTGGATAACAAGATATTACGTGCTTACTGGACTTCAAAAATATTCTAGACTCTTCGTACATCTAGATGACATAGCTAGCAACATTCTCAGAAATAAAAGATCTGGTAGTACTAGGGAGCTCAGTCTGCCGGTATATAGTGGTGTTAAGCAGTTGTTAAAAATTAAATAGGATAACTTGATAAGTTAAAAGAAAAAAATCTTTGACATTGACACAATCTCCTTTGCACCTGATATCAGGCAAAAAAGGAACTCTAAAAGACCTGTACAATGTCAATAGTATTTATTCTAGAACAAAAAAAAAAAAAAAAACCAACCAACCCAAAACAAAACAGGTAGGAACTAGTACCATGGGAATTCAGAGGAAAGATTTGCGCTTGTAAGCAGTATTTAGAGTTAGTAGACTAGTATCACCTTACTATTAAATGATATGCTGGCTTAATTTTCTTTTGCAAGCAATGGGTAGCAGAACATCAAAATATGGTTTTGGCATCTCTTCTTTTCTTGTATCCTTCTACTCCTGGTGAATTGCTAAAAAGTAGAAGAAATACGAAATATGATGTCTTTTCTATGTATTCTTAGGGAACTGGTCAAGTGAATGACCTAGTGTTGGATTCATTGCTAATGTTTCACCTAGGCCATCCTAATATATTTGTCAATTCTTATGATTTTATCTTCCTTAATCTTGAGTGAAGGAGGAAATTTCTGAATGACATTAATGAAGAAGATACAATCCGTATGAAAATGTTTATCACTGCTTTCAGCACTCTGTGACGTGAGATGTCAATACTGAAAGAAAGGAAGATGGCTATTTAGTTATTGTTGAAAGAGTTAAAAAACTTCAAGCAGTGTTTTAGAAGACTGTGGTTAATTTTACTTCTTTTTTCTTGAAAATGTACATACTCTTGTCCACATATGTAGTACACCTGTAAGAATTTTTCAACTCTTCAGTGGTTGCATTTCTAAGGGATCACTGGCATCCCTATAGCGAATTGTCTTGCAATCTTAGAATTTGCCTTGTCTTATCTTTAAAGTAACATTAAAAAAAAAAAAAAGAAAGAAAAAAGATAAAGCTTTAGCAGAGCCTGTCATAGATGGCAAAATGTCTTGAATATCATATCCAAACAGTCATTGCAATGCAACTGTTAGTGTAGTCAGACACCTGAGTTATAAACCAATCCAGCTGTGACTTTCAGTACAAAAGTAACAGTAATACTGTTCTCTTTTTCTCACTAAGGGAAGAAAAAGGGAAAGTAAATGTCTGATGCTGTCCTCTGTTCTGTGCAAACATGGGCTCTTCAGATGCTCCTCCCAGCATGAAATAGTATTTGACTCTGAGGGAGGGAATGAAACTGGTGTACAGAAAGACAGATTGTAGTGGCCTGTGATCTAATGAAAGTATTGCTGTATTTAACTGCAAAATGGAGGAAGACCTCCTAAAACAGGATGGAAAAGAATTCTATTCCATAATTCCCTAGGTAAAGTAGGTTATGTTTAAATTAGCAAGTGATGTGGCATAGTTGGAGCTGGTCTGTGGAGTGAGATAGTTGGCATTCAAGACCCCTATTGCATGCATTTGGTTGGGAGAGGGTACTTCAGACTAGCTCTAGCCCGGTCCTGTGAGCTGATGGAAACGCCCCTTTGTGGGTAGAACACGTTTGGTGGCTTCACAGGGCTCATCTTCCAGTTCAGTTTTGCCCAAAAGCAATCTAGCAGCACACTGAGGCCTCCCTGTCATGTTGAATCCAAGCCTGGTAAGTGGGCTGTTCAGATTTGCTTCAGAAGTACATTTCTGATCCAAGTCGAAACATTAATGTAGACACACACCTGTATATCACTTAAATACATGGGGTGGCAAATCGAGCAAAAAGATGTAACTTTTCAAAGTGCGCATAGTTAAACCATGTAACTCTTAGTCACAGGATGTAAGGGATGCCAAAATCTTACAGGGTTCAAAAACTCTGCATACAAATTCATGGAAGAAAAATGTATCCAAGACGATTAAAGACATTACCTCTAGCTGCAAATGTTCCAGAGACTGCGAGAGTTGAGCATGGGAATACTACTTCAAATTTGTCCTGTTCTTGCACTATTTTCTAGTTACCTGCTATTGATCACTCTCAGAAACTAATGAGCAAGGTGTGACCTGGTACAAAAAGCCTTATGTTGACTAACCCTGCAGTAATGATCTTACACAGCACACAGGATGTAAGTGAAAGTCCAGAAACATCCAGAAAGATTACTTGCTCAGTCATTATTTCCAATTTGTCCTTTGGAGATAAATGTCCATGTCCACTGATGAGCTACAGAGCCTAAGCTTCTGCCTTGGAAACTCAGGTGCTTGAAGACAGGGATAAATGTAGTTCAGGCCCTGGTCTTTGAGAGGCAATAAATATGGCATTTTTCTGTGTAGAACTTTACTTATGTTGCTGTATGTTAACAGAGACAGCAGTAATTAAAACCTGCATTTAATTCTTAAGTATTTCTGCGATACTAGAACACACTTCTGTCTTCCACTTCTTAAGTTTTAACAGCATTCTGTAGGATTTGGATTTGTAAACGTCTAGGTCTGATACAATACCTGACAATAAATGTATAAATAATAGCTGATGCTAAAGACTGCTTTCCTCCCATATGATTCAGTGTTTTCTTATTTATTTGGAAATCCTGCAGTTCAGACTACTCCCTATGGATATTAACTTACAAATGTTATGCTTATACTTGCAAAAAGAACCCAAAATGCCAAAAAAAAGCAAAATAATTCTTCTCAGGAAATCTGTAAAAATCCTCACAGCTATAGAGTGCACTACGAATATGCCAGACTGTGTGACTGAGGAGAAGATTCCATAAGAATGAGGCATATTCAGTCCAATTTAAGGGTCAATTGGGACATTTTAAAGAAAAAGGCTGTAGTAATATGGAATAATTAATTTTTAATGTAGATGGAAAATTTTTCTGAAAATTGCTCTTTGGATGTCCCAAGAAGTTCCTTTAAGTCAATTATCTATAAATAGAACAATTATTAATAGAACAGATTTAATGGTAATCATCTGTACTTTACTGTACTGAGAGTTAAATATTTTTAAACCATCGAGATCATTTTAAGGAGGTAATATGCTATCTGGAAATGTTAAATTTGTAAAATATGAAACAAAGTGGACAAAGGAATTAAGAGAAAGAGAATAAATTATGTATATTTGTGTGTTGCAATAATATTTGAGAACATGTAAGCAGAAAATTATTCTAAGGGTTAATTACTTCCCATGGAAGCAGACGGGACATACTAACTTTTGCTACTATTTAAGCTTTTTCTTGCAAAACCAGAAGTTGTCTAGTTTCATTCAAGATGTTTGGACTTATTTTGCAGAGCAGAAAATGAAATATCTGTAATAGTGAGACAGTGGTTTCTACGATGTGGATAGTGCTGGTAGACGTCATAGAGACTGCTTATTTAATATTTATTGGCTTTCTGTAGAGAGTCTTCTGCCTGGCTTCTGCACCTAGCATATTACATGGCAACTGCTTTAGACACTTGAAAATAAGTTGAGTATAACTATATAAAATATTTTGACTGATTTCTCTGGAGTCCTTTTTAAGCAGTTTCTCATTTATTACAATGTAATAAAGAAGGCAGGTAAGATTCTTCCATGTTTCAATACAAGTGGAGCTCTTTTGAAACAAAATAGCTTACAAGCAAAATACAGTATTTCTACATAGGAGAAATTTTCAGAAATCTTTCTGACCATACATTCGCATGTAAAAATCTGCCAAAGTGTGTGGGTGTATTTCAGATGCAGTTACTTCCAAATCTGAAAGAATCAAATACATAGGACAAATCTAGAATACTTACATGATTATGTCAAAATGTAATACAAAATGCCATTAATGTTTTGTAACTGAAATTGCATATGCTGAAAGTCATAAATCATGGAGCTCATTCTTCCAACCATGGAATAACATTCTAAACTCATGTGATGTTGGTATAAGAACTGCTATAATATTATTGCTGTTATACCACATTTTCTTATGGTGCCACATGTTGTAAATAACATCTTATACAATTAATCATAGTGTTAAAATAAAATGTTCCTTTCTTTGTATTAATCCAGGGTAGGTAACATTTTTGATGAACCCATAAAAGGTGTTATTCAAGTGAGTGATAAAGAACACCTTTGTTTGTACTCTTGTAGTTCTTATCAACTCTGCAGACAGGTACTAGGTAACAGGGTGAGGCTGAATGAGAATTGATCAATTTTCTGATTATACAGTTTAGATAATTACCTCCCTCCAGATTAGTATGCATTTTCAGTCATGATGCGTGTTCAGACAAGAACCGATATGATGTCATTATAAGAAAGATGTCCAAAACCAAGAATTTCCTGTATTACAGCATATTTAGGAAGTTTTGGAAACTTTGTTTTTAAGCATTGTTAACTCCCAACAGCACCCACTTTATTTCCTTATTTTAATTTTAAATAAAATATACTCAAGATACTTCTTAGATTCTGTGGAAAACATTTGTTATTGTAGCGTAAAATAGAAAAGAACCCAGCAGTATGATTGAAGAATGTTAGTGAATTCAGCACCAGAAATGAAGATTATATATTATTAAGAGGGTGAAAAAAAATTTCTTCCTGTATAACTGGCTACGATAAAACCACCTATATGAAACCAAGTAACATATATATATTTATATTCATAGATCTTACACTTCGATATAGCAGTTGTGGAGTTTTACTTGGTTCTGAAATAGCTTATGACAGAATCAACGCCTTTTAAAAGTGACATACAGTCAGATGAGATATACTGGCAGAGCTTCACAGAAGTCTGTAACTGCATATTTTATAGGTGTATCTTTCTCTATTGGAATTTGCATATGAAAATGCATTGCTAAATTTTAATATATTCATTTGAAACATGCTTCTTCATGACAAGAGAAAGCTTTCTTTAGGTATATTGATTCAAAATGGTTTTTAACTGTACAAGCACTTATGTTTATTCTCATTGCTGTGAAGGTAGTCTCTGGTAACTGACTCAGAATCATCTTTACCTAGACTGGATCATATCTTGCTTCTTGAGTCAGCTTTCACAAATTATAGATTAGCAATCTTCCACACACAATTTTCTTCCAAAGTACAGTGAAGATGGTAATTTGCCTGGAATTTCCACCTAGCAGTATTTTAAAACAACAAAAAAGTAAAAGGAATATAAGACAGGAACTGTATAATAAATTTAATAGGAATAGAGAATTTATGTAGTGAAGTAAGAGATAAAAATCTTTTGTTGGTTACCTTGAAGCATTCTAATATGCCAGAGTATTTCAGAACAGCATTGCAAATATTGCATTAAAAGATTTCTCAAATTGATATTAAATTTCTTTTTTTTGAGAGGGGGAAAGGACAGGTGAAGGCAAATATTTGTTTATTTTTAGAGGAATGCAGATTTAACAGTATGATTATTTGAGTAGACATGGTAAAAACCACTTACCTCCTAATGCACCTATGAAATGCTATGAAATGAAGTACAAGTCTAAGTATTCTGTTGGCAACAGTAGTCTTTGCACTAATTTCTGTAGGCTGTGGATCAGGTTGCAGACAGCCATTCACTTAATACACATTTACACATATTTTTTGACCAAATACTGTACTTTTAATGAGGTGCTTTAATCATGACAGAAATATTAACTGTGCACACCAAAGATATCTTTACAGAATTTCCTAATATCAATTAATATTTCCATATAAAGGGAAGATCTGGCATCTTGTGAGTAAAAGCTTTCAAAAGCAAAATTAAATATATTCATCACCCAAATTTATGTAGCACAGAGAAACTGACATCTGTATCCACTTATATGCATAATAAACAGCTTACTAATAAATACATATTAAAATATCCCCATGTTTCAAGTTCTTGTTGGATGCTTTTCATTTTACACTGTACTGATTGCAGTGGTATTCAGGGTGAGATGCAGAAATGGCAACACAAGCTTTCTTCCCACTAAGATGTATGATAGAATGACAGTATTCAGAAAAATATTTTATAATTAATGCTGCCTGCACTAAAAGGGCATCGCGTCACTGTTCAGAGATGACAGACCCTATTTCACTGGCTAGACTACACATCTATTATTGTGTACAGTTCTAAGCACCTCGATACCAGAAATATCTGAATCAATTGGAAAGAAATAGGAAAAAAGGGGAGAAACATGCAAGTACTCCATGGATTAAGGAGGATAGATGGTAGATACAAAGTTTCTTACATGTAATAGAAGAAATTTCCACAGGCTGGGCAGATTTTCACTAATTGTAACTGTATTATATCAATATTCTTTGAATTCAGTGGTTGGAAGAGGATTAAAGGAATAGTTGTTATATAAAAAATACCTGTTTTCCAGACATCCTCCTAACTGCCTCTCTTCAGTCAATATGTAGTTCCAGTGGCCATTTCCTACTGTTTATTACCAATTTCTCCTGTCCCCTCAATAATTCCATTTCTAATATGGTCAGTGGTCTGCTAATATAAAACAGTCCAGTGCCTGGCTTAAGTAGAATGCATTTATTTTGCAGTGCTGACAGCGAGGGTTCATGTATGTATTTATACATATAAAAAATACACATATATAATACAGGTTTTTCTTCCTGAAAACAAAATGCTAGGAAGCCATATGGAACAAATAAAACACAAGAAAATTCTAAGAAAACTGTAGTGAAAGAATGTGTGAGAAAAGCAACCTCACAAAAATTTAAATTATGAAAATAAATCTGCCTGAATTTCTGTATACTCGCACAAACTCAAACCCACACCAACACAAATACTTGTGGGAATCAATTTGATACAGTGTTCAATCCATTTTCATGTTGTTTTTTTTTTTTTTAAATATGGTCCCTGATACATTTAGTGAAATATAGACACAGAAGAGACAACTGTGTGTAAATCAGACTTCCTCAGTTTGTGTATTTGATTTTGCAATCAAAACAACACTTTTCTAGCACAGATCTTTATCCTGCTAATTGTAATTATAGCATAGCTAACTTTAAGTCCCTCTGCAGTGGAAATATATTTTAAATTAGTCCCCCAATTTCTGTACTGTGCTTATTATTACCCAAGCATCATAAGTATCATGTCCTTTTTTTTTTCTTTTTTTTTCCCCATGTTTCCAGATTTTGCTTGCATTTGTCCTTTTTTTTTACTTGTGCTTGACCATGAATGACTGTTGTGTCTGACTGCAAGTCTTGCTCTCAGTTGCTGTTCTATCATTTTAAGGATTTTTCTGTTGACCTTCACTTGGCTATTTGTTTCTTCTGCTGATCGCCAGCATTTGATATTATCCTTTAATCCATTGCTTCACTTACATCTTTTGCCTGCTGGTATCTTTTTCATCTGTTACTCAGAGACTGGCATTCTTCTTTGAAAACTAGGCAAATAAACAAGCCCAAACAACCAACCCTCCTGTTTTATTTCGTGATCTTTCAATGGAGTGTTTTATCTAAACTGTTACACCTTTCTAATGGCAACCTGCTGTGCCTATCCTCTTTCATTTCCTTTCATTTACTGTTTATTTAATCTAAGCATACAGAGAATAATAGATACATTCTACTTTGTTGCTTTTCCAATAATGTTTCTGTTTTCTTCTGAATTATTATTGATTATATAATAGTCACTTTTATGACATTCATGGCTAGGCTCATTTGCCAGCTTCCATGCCTGAACAGTTTACAGAAATGCAATATTTATTGACTTCTATTATCCAGTACTTTCACTTAAGATAAATGGCCTGTGGAGAAAAGTCTCATCAGGGGGTGTCATCAAGGTGATAGGATGCCTGCCCTTTATCAAATTAGAATGGGAGAAGAGACCATTCTAACTCCTGTCTATCCTTAATCAACATTTTCAAAGGTTGATACCTTGAAGGAAAGTAAAGAAACAGAAGCTAAGCTTAAAAATTCAGAACTTGTTCCTTTTATTTCTCTGTGGAGAATATCAGAAAGAATTTTATTTATTGAAAAAATAAGAAAAATGGAAAAGAGTACTCTGAAGGCATCTTGGTGGTCATTCTGTACCCTGACTAGTCAGTCACAGTTAAATGGTTATTTAAGCTTGAAGAAATGTACTGGCAAGAAACCTTGTCAGCAGTTCCAGACGGAGGCTTCTAGGCAGAATGTTGTCCAGCCGTAAGACAGCTACAGTCTTTTGGGAACAACATTTACAAGCTGTTCATACTGGTAAGATCAGAAAACTAAGTCTGATTTGTGGTAAAAGCTCTAGGGCATGTTTATACTATCTGCTTTACTGTCACTAAAGTATTAATCTGGGAGTTCCAGTTCAAAAAAGTGACAATGCCTTCAGTTAAGAAATTAATCTGAAATAACTAGAGTAAGATAGTTTCTGGATTCTTTTTTTCTTTTTCCATCCATGACTATTTGATGTACTGGAATGATTCCATAAGTTTTAATTAGCAAAGTGGATTTCAGTGTAAATTAAAAACATAGGAATGTTTGAGAGTTGCAACTCTGCCTGGTCTACTGGTTTGGAACAGCTGAATCAAAAGTTCTGTTTTTCTGAAGAACACGGGTGTACCTTTACTTCATGGTACTGTCCCCTCATATTATTTTCCATCCCTTCAAGCAGTGAAGGCTCCATTTAAGGATTCCCAAAGTGTCTTTCACGGCTTGCGAGTGATCCGTGAAGGGTTTGCCTGTTCTGCAGAGGACTGGTTCTTTATTCATGGTCAGCCTCAAGTGATCCATCTGATTGCCAACACTGTAATGAACGTTTATAATCACATGTTCTTCTGCTGGAAGAACATCACTGCTTAAGAGGCTGATGATAAGAGTTGATCAGAGCTCAGCGCGTCCTGCTGCCGTGGCACCAAGACACAGGCAAAACTCAGAAACACCTAAATTAGATCCTAAATGTTCCTCCTACCCTCCCCACCATTCTGCATGGCAAAAAGATTCCTTTGTTAAGCCTGTTTCAGGGACATCTCAGAGTCTTTCCCCAAGTTTTGAGAGATGGGGAATTCCCAGTTCGATGTGCAATCCTAAAGCTTTGGGGAGCTGGGGAGGGGCAGAGCTACTACAGCATAGTGCCCAAGTCTGCAAACACATGCCCCAGTGAAGAACTGCCCTGTTCTGCTTACAGTTTCTTGTATATGCAATCCTATCCTGTATGCAGGCATTGGGAAGAAGCTGAGTTTAAGTTTTCATTCCAAAGCTTAAATATTTTTAAATGGCTGTTTAATCTATATCTGTCTTTAAAGTTCTGTATTTTCATTTGTCCACATAAACATTTGTAAATGTCAGGTTCAATACCCTTACATATTCCTTCTATTTTTCCTTTTTAGCAGTAAACAAGATTATTTTCTTAACTTTTCTTAAATTAGCTTTTAATTCTTAAGCTAGCACCTCATACGAATTCTGATTTTTCTAATTCATTAACTCACTTTGTATACGTAATAGTCATTTAATCAAACAAACGTTCATGTAATCCCAATTCTGTTTGTACTGAAAATCTTACTTTGTTCCTACTTATAGAAAAAATTTGTTTCTGAGTAAGATACCCAAGTGTGTTTTTAGGTATTTCTGAAACAGCCCTTATTTTGCAACAAATGTCCATATACTTAGGCTGAGCAGTCTTCTCGATTAAGTTCCTTGCCTTTACCTACGGAAGGGTAAAGAGCACTTTGTTTATTTAGCAAATAAAGCAACTATCCCAGTACCATAGTGGTAGAAGTTTAATAAGGAGTCCATGTCAGGTCATCCATAGCTCAAGGCACAAAAGAAGCATCAAGATAATTTCGTTCTTGGCAAGAGACCTATAGGCACTGACGTGATACCCCTCTCCTCCAAAGATCTCTATAAAAGTCACCTGATAACCAGTGATCAGATGGGAAATTTAAAACTAAAGGATATCAGCCTGGCAGAAATGGGTGTTTTTTCCACTGACCAAGTCCATAAAACTTGGATTGAATTGCATGTGGGTGGGCAATGCTCCTACAAAGCCTGCTTCACTACGTGACTGAGGCTGTTCCATCTCCAGTTGCCCCAGACATCTCTTATTCCAACCAATTCTTGCTCTGTTTTTATATACTGTTTTATTGTATGTTGCCTACTGTGCTTTGAAGTGTGAGAGACTTGAAACACAGAAGTCATTATACACAGTTTATTTGCAAATATAATCGCACACTACAGAAAATATTATTAAGAGTTGAGAACATCTGCTTTTCTCATTTGAATGTTTTTTAATAGTGTTCAGCTAAGGACTGGCGGAGTGAAGTTGCCCCTTCTTTCCAGCCATTTAAAAGATTATTGCCAAAGCATAAAAAAATGAAATGAAGAAAGCCCTTTGGAATTACATATGAAAATAATGTCCTTATCTGTTGGACAGTATTTTTTTCTTTCATTTTGTTTCTGCAACAAAGAATCTTATGTTTTACAGTTGTCTAGATTCTTTGATGAAGCATGGATAAAGTAGTGGAGTACAGAAGGAAATGGTATTAAAAATTGGAATTTCAGATATTTTTCTTATGGACAGAAGGTGTTAGGGTTGCAATACTATATCTGTCCCTGTTCTTAGGGAGAATAAAATGCTATGTTAAAGCAGAACTGTCAAATGTTACTTTCTTTTGGTAAGTATGTGCAGACCAGTGAATCATTTGCCTCTAGACAGTTCAGTTTGTGTTAGTACACAGAAATTAAGATGCCTACTTGTATATTTTAGCAGTTTTATACACCCTTCCCCATGATCTTTTAGGCAATTATTAGATTTTCCCTCTTTCTATGAATATTAATATTCTACGTATTGATTTGCTATCTGAAACACGTGACTAATCTGAAAAACATACCTAAAATAGTTCTTGATGAAAGTTCAGCTTTCATCCAAGAATGATTAATTAGAAATCTTTTTGTTCTTTACATCATTTAGAGAGATTAGATGTTAACATTTTTTTCAGGTTGCCTGGCACTCGTGTATATGGGACACTGTATCAGAAGATTATAGAGATTTTTATTTTTGAAACTACATTTTAAAATACATGTTGGTATGGTGGAGGGTAGCTAACCACATTATAGAGGTCATATACCTTGGTAAAAATACTTCTATCACATATCTCAAAAAAGATGGATACATTTAAGCTGTATTATCAGACCTAGCCTAAAAAGTGAGAGGACTTTTTTTGTCTCTAAGAAACAAAGTCATTTGTCTGGTCGGGTACAGCCTTCTAATTGCTACCCACTATTGGTTATACAGGCTGGCAGTGATGAGGTTGCAGAGAGAAGTCCAGAAACGATCAAAAGGGACTTCAGGGCACTGAGGTGACTGGTTGAAGGATCGGGAGCACAGGTAGTGTTTTCCTCAATCCCTACAGTGGCAGGGAAGGACACTGAAAGGAACAGGAAAACACACCTTGATCAACACGTGGCTCAGGGGCTGGTGCCATCGGAGGAATTTTGGCTTTTTTGATCATGGGGAGGTTTACACAGCACCGCACCTGCTGGTGACAAATGGAGTCCAGCTGTCTCACAGGGGGAAAAGGGTCATTGCTTATGAATTGGCAGGGCTCATCAAGAGGGCTTTAAACTAGGTT
>NW_008825615.1:16871243-16890379 GCF_000699105.1 Pygoscelis adeliae
CCTGTTCAGGACGCTGGTTGAGAGAGTCCCTTGGGAGACAGTCCTGAAGGGCAAAGGGGTCCAGGAAGGCTGGACGTTCTTCAAGAAGGAAGTCTTAAAGGCGCAGGAGCAGGCTGTCCCCATACGCCATAAGAAGAATGGGGGGAAAGATGACCGGCCTGGCTGAACGGGGAGCTTTTGCTGGGACTCAGGAAAAAAAGGAGAGTTTACTGCTTGTGGAAGAAGGGGCAGGCGACTCAAGAAGAGTACAGGGATCTCGTTAGGTCATGCAGAGAGGAAATGAGAAAGGCAAAAGCCCAGCTAGAATGCCATCTGGCCGCTGCTGTTAGAGACAACAAAAAAAGTTTTTACAACTGTATTAATGACAAGAAGAGAGCCAAGGAGAATCTCCATCCTTTATTGGATGCTGGGGGGAACATTGCCACCGAGGATGAGGAAAAGGCTGAGGTACTCAATGCCTTCTTTGCCTCAGTCTTTTAAATGGAGTCTGACAATGTAATTCAATATTTCCCATAATTATAGAAAACTGTCATGTTGCAATGTTTAACGCCTAAATTGCATACTTCAGGTGTCTTATTTTAGGTGATTAAAAATTTGTAGTAGTTAAGGGGATTTATATTCAACCTGTAAATACATTCTTGAAAATTCTTTCTGAAATCTGAGGAATTAGTCAAGAGGTGCATGAACTGCTGTGTGAAGTCTCTGCTTCTACAAGTAATATTTTACAAACAATAAATAATAAAAATATCAAATATACTTTATTACAGGTCATTCTTCTTTAGGTAAGATGTTTTCATTAGCATTTTGACTCCCTTATAATCTTGTTAGTCTAATTTAAATTCACTGCAGATAGTTGAGGCTCTTAGTCTGGAGACATAGAATATATTTACAAATAGTTTGCTGCTTTTCATTGTAAGTTAATGATACGAGTTCCTGAAAACTGTCTTCATATAATTAATCTAGTTTGTGTAGCCAATGATTATTAAAGGCTGCTGAACATTTCTGTTTTATGTTAACCACCTCTGAGAAGGTGATGACATACCAATTTGATAGCCAGCAAGTTGGGAAAACCATCTGTTTATGAATTTTAATGCAATTTTGCAATGACTGCCAGGTGAGTTTCTAGGAAGTATATTAAAAAAAAATCAAGTAAATAAAATCACCACTACAAAGGTGAGCTATAAAATCATTATTATTGAATCATAGGTTACATGAAAGAAATCTGAAGGTCAGTTTGTTCTAACATATTGTCCAAGGATATTGTTTCCTAAGAATGTGTTGGAAACATTTAATAATCATTGAAATTATATGTGCTTGGTGACACAATTCTGGTGAGAGCTAACATGACAAATGTTGCAAACGCATAGAAATGTCTCAAATCTGCTCTCAGACATAAAGAACTGAAAAAAAAAGTCACAAACAGAAAACTCCCCCCCCCAAATCCCCAACCAGCTGATAATTCCCTGCTACTTGAAACAGAATAGGAATTCAGACCTTCTGCATGAAGAGAGAGAAGGAGAGAAATTCAGTAACAGCTACATCTCTGAAAGTAAAGTCCGGTTAGATTATAGCTGTTAGCTAACGCACCTAAACACTGGGTGAGATGACTATCGAGTGTGTAGGCAAATCAGAGTAAGGCTGAAAACACCCTGTTCATTCACTGAGAGGTGCCCTCTGTCAGAGCGCTCGGGAAGCAAGCCAGGGAGATGCTGAGAATAAGGGTAAGCTCTAAGCCTGCCCATAAGATGCACCATTGAGTGCAGGGAGGTGCTTCTGTGGGTTTAGGAAGAGAGAGCAGACTTGTATGCTGAAGCAGAATGCGTGCCACCTAGCTGCAGGAACTAGCTCACGCCTCATTTCTAGGGTTTAATAAATGCTAAATACATCTGTTACCTAGAGGCTTGAGAAATAAAGGGAGAGACTCTATTTTAAAGGCCCCTGGAGTGAGATTCTGTCTAAGTTAAGAGAATTAAGGTAATTAGGCAGTAGCTTTAGGAGGACTGCTTCATTAAGGGAAGGTTACGTTGACTTTTGCTTTCCAAGTATTATTCCGGGCTCATTCATCTCTGACTTGTAGATGAAAAGGTGGGATGTCTAGGCAGTCCCACTCCGCTCTCCCCCATCCCCATACTTCACTATAGCCCCGAGTGAGGGTACAGGAGTTCTGTATTCACCTCATTTAACTGATGGGGGCATTTCAGGAGACCTAACCACGGTGGCTGCAGGTTAGTCCTGATGAGGAGGTGATTTACCTTTTCTGTTGAAGCTGTTCCACAGATTAGCGAAGAATTTAAGGTTAACCTGGTCAAAGATCGCATAAGCAAATAAGGCTAAATGTCTTACCTCAGATTATTACAGTTCATGTTCTGGTCAGCACTCCCAGCTCTTTTAAATATTTACATGTAAAAGTCACTGGATAAAATTCAACTTTTTCTGAAGAAAAGTGAGGGGGAAGGGCAAGCGCATGAGAAATCCAAAAAGTCTGAAGAACTCTTCCAACCTCTGCCAATTAAGAAGGAAACACTTCCACTAGTGGTGCCTTATACACAGTGTAAGACATTTTCTGTGTTTTTGAAAGTACAAAGTAATTGATGGCTATAATTATATTTAGTCATATGATTCAAATGAATAAAACCCCATGACTGCAGTACAAGGTGTCTTGCAAAGAGTGTAGCTGTTAAAAACAAATTGGCCTGCCAGTGAGTTATTGAATCTAGGACCTTTCTTACAAAGATGGAATAGCTAATGAGAAAATGCGTGTTCTGGATCCAAGGTGATGTGTCCACACCATTTGAACACTGTGGTCCTGGCTGGAAATATTTTGTCCTGAAAAAGGTACATGTTTTTGTGTTTTGTTCAGGACTTTGCTGATGAAAGTACAGATAAAATAAACCCATATGTATGTTTGAAGGCAGTCTCCCCCCTGATCTTGAGTCCTTGAATTTACACGTAGATGTTGAGATCTAAAAATATACTTTAATATATTATTAAGCCATTTATGTGGGAAAATAAGATACATCTGTTTATGTTAGTTACAGTGTAACTGTCAGCACTGACCATAAAATAGTTTGTAGACTGTGGGAGAAGCATTATATTCTTCTCAACAATACAACTACAGTACAACATCAAGCCCTGCTGTGTACAGGCTTGTTTTCCTTGCAGTTTAGTTAGAAGATCACAGAGTTCTATCCCACATATAGTATCTCTTATGTACTATGTATTACACTGCAAACAATACATGCAGTCAGAAGTTCCATGAATTTCTCTGATAAATAACATTTATTTATATTATTACAAATAGTATTTATTTGATATTTGTTTTGGATTATTTATTTTGTAGCAAAGAACTCATACCTTGGGGGAAAAAAACCTGACTAGTCTCCCAAGTCCACCTTATGTATTTATCAGCTCTCTTTCAGTCTTTTTCCACTGGTATCTGAAGTGGAAGAAGATAGAAGGTATTTCTTCTATTACAAGCCTTGATGGCAATGAACTCTTGTTTCACATTGCTGTATTTAGAGTTTACCTAGCAAATTATCTTATTAGTAGTTTTTGCTATTTTATTTAAGAAAAACTCCTTATATTTTTTTCTTCCTATAACCCTTGTTTTGATCACTTGTCAAAATCCATACTACCTGAATGAAAAGCTGTATAGCTCCTCTGGATTTCTTGTTGTGATTTTGGCTGGAATTTAGCTTTGGTTCTTCTTCTTTTTCAAAAATTCTTTTTTATCTTGCTGTGAGAATATCAGACAGCCACCAAGTATTTGCTAAGTGTTTCATTTTGGCTTAAAAACCAAACCACTTTTGGCTGTAACTTTCTGAGGTTAAATTACTCTCTTTAATGAGGAGAAACAGTGATTCTTCATTTCAAATATGCAGGGAAGCCAAAGAAGAATCTTTCTGTGCTTGCTCATGGCACAGAATGATGGGAAATATGCTTAAGTTTAAGTATTGGGATTTTACAGGTCCCATTTTATAGAGAGTGGGTACTTGTCCTTAGAACTGTGACTGATCTTAAAGCTTTTTGATAGACTGGATAAAAGTAAAGCACTTCCTCAAAGAAATTAGAATTACTTCTCTTAACTACACAGATGTAAATGCCTGTATTCAATGGTCAAAATTCAAGCGGGATACACACCAAGTGAGATACAGCAAGAATTCCTAATTGGAAAGATTCATGTGATATATTTCGTAGAAAATACAGGGCAGAAGAGTATAAATCCCCCAAAAATTTCTTCTGCTTTATAAAGCAACTAATATATAATGAATCTACAAAAATCCACATCCTTGTCTCCTTTAAGTTAAAGTGAAAAAAAGCAACAAAATAATCTTAAATAATGGAAAAAAAATATCTTAATATTTATCTGTCAGAGTAGTATCTGGTAATAAGTCATTCCAACATTTCCAAATGAGTTAAGTTTTACTGACACTGACATGATGATCACTTACAAACTAATGTATTATATGAAAGTAATTTGGCAATGTATTCTATCATTGCTGAAGATGAGAATTAAATTTGTCCTTATTACAATTAGAATGCAATAGTATTTTTGACAGTTTGGTAGCCTATTTCTGGTTTACATTAGCCAGTTTGTAAGGACGTAAAGAAAATGTATACTTATTCCAATATGACAAATGCCAATTTCCATTAACTCTTCTTCAAGTCATATTTACTATTAATATGCATATATGCATATTAATGTGTTCAACATAAATACATTAAGCTGTATTTGCATGTTAGTCATCAAGAAATATGTCAGAATTGTAGTCTTCTGTACTGTTTCAATGTTTAGAACATTGCTGTGCTTTAAAAAGTGTATATTTCTTGTTTCACAGTTGTTTGTGTATCTAAAGGATACTGTAACAAATAAAATTTGAAATTATTTTAAATAATATCTTGCAATGTCAGCCCTGGCTATCAGAGTCAAATTTGATTCTTCCCATGAATGGTAGTTACTAAAGATCTTGTAAGTTAAATTTAGTCAGTGAATTATGTCTGGACAACCACATTAACTTCAAATTATGCTGTTGGTGACACTTGAAAAGTACTTTGACTTCAGAGCGTTTTGTCATGTAAGTGACTATAATTTAGGAAGCAATTGTGTTGATAGTGCGTTAGACAATAAAATTTAGAAATATCTTTTTAGTATTCTAGTGCAAAAAAATGAGAACTGTGATATCTTATTTTGGTTGGTAAAGTAAGAAGAACTGGGTGAGAGAATTGATATTCAAAAATAGTACTTTTGCAGAATTAATTTACAGGATTAAATTAGTTTTAATTTCCCAAATTTTATGAGATGTGCTTAGTAACAGATGCTGTCTGCGAGAAGACAAACTCCCAGTCCAACGGGTTTTTTATCCTGTGTTTATTTGAAAGACTGTAGGATGTTACAAATGATATTTGATTGTTAATCTCTGTCTATACTACAGAATATTTATGACAAAATTTCAAACACTTTATACTATGCATATATATATGCATGAATATATATGTGTGTATATATGCACATATTTATATTATTTATCTCTATATCTATATTTTATCTATCTATATTTATAGATACATATATTTACAGTGGTGAAAGTAGTACTAAATTCAAGGAAATTGTATACACAAAGAAATTCCAGAACATTTCACCTTTGTAAGAGACTTGCTTTAGTGAAACTCATTTTCTTTCTCCCTCTCTCATTTTCTGGTGTGACATTCTCTGTTTTCAAAGAAATGTTCCTTTCCTGAACACTTTTTAAGATGAGCTTCAAACTGATTGTTATTTTGACTCTTTGACAAGGGCAATTTTCAACAACTGTCATTTTGTCCAATCCAAAATCTAGCTTCTGTGAAAACTTTGCATGTTTTTTTACATTACCTTAAAGAATTATCTTATGATTTTCATGGTCTTTACATCACCTATCTTCTCTTGTAGTTTCAACAGCAATCACATAGACATTATTAAACTATCCTTGCAGACACACCAAATGTCTGATTACTGCTAGTAAAATGAAGAATTATTTCCCCTCATGGGTTGTCTGAGTGTGGCATTTCCTCTTCAGCCCATACTTCTCATTAGGAAAAGAAGATGAAAAAACTAGCTGAAACTGAATTTATTCAAACAGAAAAGATGCATTCCCGACATGGGAGTGAGGGTGGCCCTTGGCACTGTGTGCAGACGTGTGTCTGTACGGCATGGCAGTGAGTCTGCCATCTTACGACAATTTGGACAAACAATGTAGATTACTCCTGTGTGGCACACGCACGCTTGGTGTGAAGGATCCCACACGTACAATGCTGCAGGACTCCTTTCAAGTTAAGATCCCAAGACTTGAGTCCAGTAGGCTTTTGCCTGAATTCATGCTGAGCTCCCACTGAGGAGAAGCATTCTAGCAAAATAACAATACCTAAGGTTAAGACAGGTTAAGAATGACTATTGCAAAAAAAAAAGCATTTAACTTTCATAACGAAATTATTTTGATCTGAAAAAAACCACAGCTTATTCATTGGATTAGCACTATATATACCTTACTGCTGGAATTTTTATGATAACAATATGAAAAATGTGTTTAAAACAAAGACACTTTGATAGCCTCTGTTTTCTTTAAGTTGTATTAGAGAAAATACCCTGTCTCTGTTATATTGTTTGCTGTTTCTATTAACTTTAGATTATCCATATTAATTTTAGAATAGAACAGTTCCAGTTGGAACGGACCTACAATGATCATCTAGTCCAACTTAAGGCATCCATCAGACTTAAAGCATTTTTTGATTATTTGTTTCTAGTTCCTTTATTAATTTGGATTAATTTTATCATTAGTTTGAATCTTTTCCTGAAGAGGTGTTGAAAATTAAATTTTATAGTAAGAATTCAAGAATGCTTCCCTAAGTAAAAGTATTTCAAAACTGAAAATCATGATTAGTATGCTGTATACAAAATGGAAGAATGCTCAACATTTTCCTTAAGGACCCCGTTATGTTTTTTACCAATATAATGCCATTTACTGCAATGTAATATCAGACTGATAATTCCTATGAACTTCAGAGAAAATAGTGGTATATAACCCATCTGATTTTTTTAAGGATCACATAAATAGCCACACAGCATGTAATTTTCAATTGCTTTTCTTTCCTCTTCCCATCTGACTCAGTTATTCTTGGGCCAAGTGCTGATTAACATGATTTCCAAAAGTACAATGTACAAAATTATAGCACTTTGCTAAAACAGTGATCAATGTGCTGAAGGATACAAGCTGGCAGAAAGCAGTAATAGTGAGGATGAGAAAACATTTTGAAAATGGAACATGATCTGGATTTGCTGTCATTGATTTCAGACAGTTACCTAAACAATGTAAAATTCTGCTGTAGGGGTTGAGGCATCTGTCAAACACAGACGTTTTAAAACAGACATTCAAAAGAACTGAAAATAATGGAGAAGAGAAAAGAGAAGGAGAAGACAAGCCTTCTTCTGTAATGCTTTGCCCCATATAGGCAGGGCAACCTGCTTTAGTTGTGGAAATACAAAAAATTGAAAACAATATGAAAAGATTAATTAGTTTTGAAAGAGACTAGATATATCTTACTCCAGTTGGTACATTGGTAACATAATGTTTATCATCTGGGTTTGTCCTTGATAAGTACAAGAGCTTGTAAAGACAAGTTTTATGATTCAGTCTATGAATTTCATAATTTTCTGCATTCTTAAGTCCTCCCAGTTTTAAGGTGGCATTAAATGGACTTGGGAACTGTAGGGCAGCCTCTGATTTTCTATGGTTCTCTTCGCAAGGCCAAAGAGTCCCCACAGGTTTTGGGAAGGAGGGACAGAGGGAAGAGGGGGGAGAGGGAAGGAGGGAAAAAGGAGGGAAGGGAGGAAAAAGAAAGGGAGGAAGAAATATAGGAAGGAAGATCTGAAGAGCACTCACTCACAGAACAACAAGCTACTGTCTTAGATACTTTTTGTATTTTTTGTTCCAAAATCATAGACAGTGCAAACAAATAAATAGGGCAAATAAATCAAGGTCAATTGGAGCAGGATGTAGACTTGACAAACTAGGTGTTTTAAACCAAAATGCAGATGACCTCAATTGTAATGAAATGAAATTAAATGAAAACCACTCCACTGGAACACACAAGAGCCAGAATGCAGAAGGCAGGCAGGTCACGGTATGTGCTGTTTGAAACGTACTACCAGGTTTCAAGGCAAATAGTAGCAATGGGAACAACTTAACTACAAGGAGAAGAATATCCTGTTGCAGTTCAGCTTTTTATGCTTTTGAAATTAATGGAAAATTAAAGGACTTCAGAATGCAATTTTGGTGGCAGAATTTATCATGACTTGAGCAATCAGAGTTATCCTGGTATTTACCGCAATAATAGTGTACCTCACAGTAGTCTGAGTTGAAAGTGTGTTTTTGGTGGTACATATGTAAGAGTCTAGTACATAGATCTTTATTTTGCCATGTTTAACTTTCAGAAGAATAAGAATTCTTTGTCCACAATATATTTGGGGCAGAAACATACTGATTGTGCTTGGTTTTTAACATTTTAAATGTTTCAAAGTTCCTAGTCAAACAAATTTCATTTGTGGAACCTAAAAGTTTCCCATCCGTCCAACTCTACGCTCATGCTGGCATCTCCTAGGTTTGCCTCCTGCAGGAGGTGTGGGCTATACTTCTTGATCTCTACCATATCTGGTGAATAGCTAACCTTTCTCATAGTACAAATTCCAGTCAGGAGGACTTTCCATTTCAAATCATAAAAGCTGTAGCTTTGTTTTCATCTCTTCTTCATTGAAACAAAGCCAGCCAAAAATTAATCGTTGTGCTACCAATGCCATTTCTCTATGCTGTCTACTAAAGCAGTTGGCATGTGTTTTTTCACTGGTTTCAGAGGAAACACTTCTTCTGAAAAAAAGAATAATTGAGATGTTCACATATGGAACCCATGTGCTACAGGTTTTCACAAAGCACAAGAAATACTGTGTAGCTTGTAGTTTTCATTTACTCACTTAGATGTATAAAATGTAACAAAAAGTTGCTATATTGCTTTTATGTTTAAAATTATGCTTCAGCTATCCTAAATCAGAGAATAACTAGCCAGGGTTCAAGGAATACCAAAAACATCTTTGCTTGCCTTGCAGATAGTAGTTCTTATCATTTCATCTTTCATTAAAAATCTGAGAAAACCAAAGGCACCTTTTGCATCTCATGGCATGTATGAAAAATCAACAGGTTGTTGCATGATTATATTGCATATAGATAACTACCAGTAAATTCTAAACACTAAACCTCTGAGGTCATCAAAAAAGAGAAAAAGTAAATATTGCAAAATTTCATTAGGAGTTTGCCTCAGAAGCATTGCTTATGCCACGTTTATAAAGCAAGATAGAATATGACTTTTTGAAAACAGATTTCTCCAAAATCTAAATACTGTGATTATCCATACAAGAATACCGTAAAATATTTAAATACTTGGGAAAAGATCTACATTATATTATTTTTATCCATAAACATATTTACAAAACAAAACTGTGAATGTACCAAGTAAACAGTTGAGTCAAAGAAATAAATATGCTGAATAATCAGCTAACTCATTTCTATATGATATCCTACCTTACATACTACATTGAATAATGGGATTTATTTTTTGGAAATTGAATAGTTTAGTTGTAGAATGGAGAAAATTGTGATTTATACTACTGTTATAGACAGGAAAAAAATAGAAATCTTGAAAAAAAGCTTTTGAAGTTCAAAAGTTTATTGGATTAGGTGGTATGGAATAAACAGACCAGAACAAACAAAATTCACTCTAAAATTCCTCTAAAGACTGTGGGAAAAAAAATGCCTGAAATAGTTCAACTACAATAGTATGGAATCCCTTGTGTTTTTGTTAAACATATAGATAGGAATAATTTCTTCATATAATCTATGTAATAATGTTGTGATGTGTTCTTGATGTGAACTTCAGTTTCTAAAATTTAAACTGAAAGTATTTTGGTTGGTTCTTCTGCTTTTATGGGCTACTACATGGAAGTTATTTTAAAATTCAGATATTCAGAATGATTGATTAAACATAAAGTATCTTAACCCTTCACTGCATTTTTACAGTTGGAAAAAAAATCTCATAACATTTCTATTTTAGAAAAATCACATCCTTCTGTGAAGAGGCAAGGATTTAGAATAACTTACATAAATACATAGTAGAATATGAATATTACCCTGTTGTGGTTTTTTTTGTTGTTGGTTTTTTTGTTTGATATAGAAGACTTTGACCCTGAAAGAGGTACAATTTTCCACTAGATGCCTGTAGTATCAAACAGGATGTCCAAGCCCATTTTAATAAAAAAGAAATCACATATTAAATATTCAAAATACATTCATCCTTCAGACTGTGATTCATTTTGCCTCTCTAAGGCATCTATCTTAGGGTGGGGTAAATTGTTGCCAGGGAAGTGCCTTTCTTTTAATGCTGACTACGGATGGATCTCAGACATTCATCTTTAATCAGATACCTTTTTCAGATGGTGATATTATATAGCATGATTCTCACTGTGAAATGCCACGGTTCTATTTTTTAGGGGTTTTCGTAAAAGTGAATTATTGGTGGTTTTCAGGAATTGAGAGGGTGTATTTTATGGATAAGCACTGTTTGGGGAGGTTCAGAGTTACACCCCACTATATTGTCTAAGGATTGAGATGTTCAGGTCTCCATTGTAAGAAAAATACTGCTCTTCCCAGCTTCTAGTATCTTGTCATCCTCCTTAGTTTCCGTCTTATTTTGGAATGACTAAATATTGGAGTGTCATGGGCAAACATAAATTATTTTGCTTTTGAGTGGAGAAAAATAACGATGAAGCAGCTAATGGAAAGGTCCCCACCATGAAGAGGTTACAGTTTAAGCTCAGATGTGACACAAAAAGAGGAGAAAATAAACAAAAAAAGATAGAAATGTGACTATAATTTTTATAAAGGATTATGCAATTACCTGTCAGACATGCATGCATTTTTTATTTCCAAGTGCATCAGACTACTCCTTTAATGGAAGATTTTAGGAGAAAGGTTTTGGAAGTAATTTTGAAGATGAAAGAATAAGTTCTGTAAATAGGGATTCAGAAGACATTCCATGAATGTGAGGGAGCTGGAAACAGAGCGTGAAGATAAAATGGCAGAAGGAAATTAAAGCAGTGCTGAACTCATGTCCTTAGCACACAGAAGAAGACAAGGTCAAAGTTATAGGTTAAGGCTGAGTAATTTGGGTCACTGAATGCCAAGAACAAGGAATTTGAACTTGTCGTAACAGAAGGATATAGTTATGGATGATGTAATTGTAGCATCACACAAACTGTGGAGTTGGCCTCACTTTATGCCATAAATTACATTAGTATGTTCTGAATCTGTTGACTGAGGTCGAAGATGAAGGGAAACTATATGGCTCAGTTTTAATAAGTGGGTTTTCATCTATATAAAAAAATAAATATGAGATAAAATTGTTGATGTTGATTGACATTTAGAAATTTTTGGCATCTTTAGATATTTTATTGCCTATTTTCTTCTCTTCCTGAGCTCATTATGCCAATGGATATGAATCACTATATCCTGCCCAGTGTACAAAATGAATAGCTAAAAAGTAAAACTGAACTAACCATTTTCCTGTGCTTTTCTCCTTTCTGCATTTTTAGTTGGACCCTGTTTCTCAACACCATTTTCTCTGCTCCAGTGAAAAAAAATAAGGACAGCTTCTGTTAATAAACTAAATCTTATGACCTATTGAGACCTACTAGTTAGGTTTCAGACTTCTTCATTATCATGGTTCTTAAAGATCAAGATTTCCACCTTATAGATCAATGTTGTATCATGCAGTTGAGAGAATAAAATAAATAAACTGTTTTATGACAGCTGTATAAGGCCTATTGGTTTTCTTTATTTGCATCTCAAGCCTAGCCTAGGGAGAGCAAGTGCAAAATCAGATTTCTTTGCTACTTAGTATTGTTTACCAATACACATCAGTGTATTTTCTTCAAGCATAATTTATCTAATATAGTTTAAGTGTTTCTGGCTACTTTTAGAGCATTCCTAAGACAGTCTGAAACAGTCATCTGTTTTACACGTCTGAAAGTTTGAATGCATTTTACCACTGGTATGCAGTGCCTTGACAGCGTACTGGGTGCTGCTATTTTATGTCTGTGGGAGTGAGAAATGAAAATGCCAGTTTTATGACAACATGGTGCATTGATTCTACTCACATGAATATCATTAATGTCATACTCTGCCTTCTTGTCTTGTGCCAAGTTATGTTTTCAGCAAAAACATAATAGTGTAATTCAGAATATTTTTTATTTGAATCTTGCATGATTTCATTCTTTTTTCTGAAATCCTAATAAAATCTGCAATGAGTGTTAAAGAATGAAGACTACAGTTCAAGGGTATGTATGAGTGTAATGGAAATTTTTTTCCATGCAGTATTAATGTTGAAACCATATGCACACAAAACAAATTAGAGTTTTCTTGACTGTTTGTTTATTTTGTAAAGATATGTAGACTTTTCAGTCCCAAAAATCTGCCCACCAATATTTTTTAGGAAAATACACAGGTCCATGTTGAACTTTACAGTACAGTCTAGCTAGAAATATAAAAGTATCCAGCCAACAAGATCTATTCACCTGGTAACTGGGGTACTCAGAATAGGTTCTTGGTCCTCTATGTCCCAGAGAAATGATTTAATCTTGGGGTTACTCCCTCATATAAAATGGCAACCGTACAACATGGAAATTGCTTCTTACTCGCATCCAACTCACTCATTGTCCAACACTACATGTACGTAGCAATAGGAGAAGATGCAACCCCTCTTGGACCTCACAACCTCACAGGAGACAAAGAAAGTCAAGGGACCCAAGGGATATTGCAACAAGGACTTTAAAATTTACTATTCTCATCTGAGAATAAAAATCCTAGATAAGCCAGTGCTAAATATTCAGACTAGGAATACTTAAATCTTTTTTCTTTAAATCAGAAAACATCAAAGTGATATTTTTTGACATTTTGGACTGATGTTTTCTACTTTTCAGTGAAAAGTTTGCTATTTTCACTTTTTCATCCATTCTCTTCATAATAGGAAAAATACATTGATAAAATCTCTTATTGGATAAAATTTCCCCTTTTCAATAAGCTCTAGCTAAATATTTCCTTTAATAATAATAATAATAAAGAACCATTGATTCAGAGTAGATAAGTTTGTGGTTTGTTGCATTTTTAATATTCTGTTACTTAAGAAATAAAATTTTACATAAGAAGCTTCAGAATATCTTCATATGTCTTTTGAGTTCCTAATTTTAGCAGTCTCTCATCTTCTAGGGCCTCATCAGCATTTTAAAACATCTCCTTTTCTTCAAGCATAACAGAAATAACTAAAGCTGTGTCTAGCTGCATTTTGGTCCAGAACTTTCAATATGCACAAGAGCAATTGACCAAATATTGCCAGATCATCTGAATACTTTGGGAAATTGCAGGCTAGTCTATCCTACAGCAATTTGCATTGACCAATTCTCATTAACTTTTGATCTTCAGAGTGTTCATCCAACAGTTTGTTGATGAAGTTTTTCTGGCATTTCCTAGGGTTTTGCATTGATAAGAAATAATGAAGAAAGAAGGTAGTATTCAATTCAGAAGTGGAAAGATTTTAAGGGGTTTCTGTATACATGATATCCATCCATTTTTGAGGACTGATCCTTGGTGCGGCCAAATCTGCTGAAACAAATGCCTCTTTGATGCTGTTTTGTAGTTTCACTTTATAATATATCCTTTTATTTTGAAAGCTGCTTTTGTAAAGGTAATCAAAGCTACAAACTACTTACTTGTGGTTACTGGTTGCTCCGCAGCTGAGCACTTAAGCATGAACACAGTAAAACAACACAATAAAACAACTTTTCTAATCTTCACATCTTCAGTTCATATTTATTTCTGAGTTGTGAGTTAAGTGTATTTATATCCAAGTAATTTAGCCATCTATGCATACTTTAAAATTATATATTTAAGTTACACTTAATGGCTTTTCTCTCGCATCAATTTTTCAACACATAATATTTCATCTGGTCTTCTTACATGTGGGTGAAGAAAGCAATGAACAAAAGTAGCAATCATTACGATATCCAAATGAAATACCAAGAGTGGAAAACTTCACAATACCTCAATGATAATATGAAGCTGCATTTTGAAAAAGGGAGAGTTTCTTTTTTTCAGAAAACATTTGGAGCCTGAGGTGTAGTGGTTCAGTTATTTCTTAGAAATTAATCTTTTGAGAAGTATTTGTACCTTTGAATAGGCCATTACAAGAAGTGGTATGTGAATGTGTGTATATACTCATCATTAAGAAAATCCAATTTTTAATAATTGTCTATTTGAGACTACCAGTTAGTTTATGTGCAATTTTATATTTCTTGGAATTAATGTTTAACTTTCTGAGGTACCATGTTGCACTTAATTTGAAAGGATAGGTTTTGTGTTTTACCTCTTCTTTATTCTCTTCTCAAAAGTGGTAATTCTGAAATTTGCCTTCTAATTGAAGTTAATAAAATAAACAGAGACTATCACAGTCTCAAGATAATTTACCATTTGTATATTCATATCCTCCTGTGCTTAGTTAGCGTCTGCCCTGATGTTTGTCAGTGTAGCTGCAGGTTGCAGGTTTCTTCTTTGTGCCATACCGCAGTGGTGAAAGAGAGTGTATTCTCGGGATTGAAGTTGTCTGCTGTGGAAGCATTGGAATAGAATGTGAAGAGGACCAGACTGCTCTGATATATCAAAGAGCAGCACTGGACTAAACAATGTCCCTTGTGCTGTAACCTGCAAGTTCTTACTTGTTATAGTATATGATAGTATTTCAGTATATCTGAGGGTTCAATGCCATTTTGGAAGATAAAGCATGTTCTAAGAGGTAAATCTTTTTAGTCTAGTTCCCATTTCAGCTTCAAATTTAATCCCTTCCTTATTAGCAAGTGGACAATGAAAGGTGTTTGGTGGTCTGGTGCTTGTCTAAAAAAACTTCAGTTTCCAATTTGCTATGGGTTTGTTTATGATCTAAGGACAGTCCCTTGAAGACAAAGATTTAGGATCCTGCATTTAGGCAATGCATACCTAATTTTTCCAGCACACAGGCTGAGACCAGAATTTTGAGACAGATATGAGGCCATCCTGTATGGTGGATGGGAGGACTTAGGGAAAACACTTCTGAAGCCTTGTCACTGGAGAAAAGAAAGTAAGATTCATAAGGCAAGGAAGGAAGTATAACTGTGTAACCTGGGTTTGAATACTTCAGACTTGGTGAGAGAAACCTGAATTCCAGTTCCCCCTCTGAAAGTCACTTCTCTACTTTACATGAAACAGTCATCACAAAACGAACAATCTTCAGAGCAGGAATAGAACTGTGCCTTCCAGCTGAGCTCCTACTGGGCTACAAAATCTACTTACTTTTGTCCATGTGCATATTCTGTCTAGCCCTATAAATTTGCATGTTGTTGCACAAAGCTCATACTTAACAAAAAACATGAATAGTTTGTTTCTAACACTTGCCTGATGTTAGAGCTTGAGGTAATGTGTTCCTCTAGAATGTGGGAGAGATTGGTTTCAATCTTGGTCGATACAATAGGTTGTTATTATAATAAGGTGAGTGCACTATCTTCCAGCTCCTTGAAAGTAAAGGGAACCTCTTATAGCTTGATTTTAAAGAAAGCAGTTGCTATTCCATATCAGCAGGAGCCTTATCCTTTCTTATATACTCTGATTACTCTGATTGTGAAATACAAAGCAATGCTGTAAAGCAGATACTTCTCTCTGGCAAGTAGTTGCTGCAGATGTAGGTTTTCAATTTTTCTTGCTTCTGCTTAAACAGGGATAGCACAAGAACACTCAGCAGTGGAGACAGTAAGTGGAGTCTTGCAAAGAGATGCTGAAAGAGCAAGGGGTCTAAGAGGGACAAATGGGTTTCCTGAGGCTTTGTGAAGGAAAGGTTGTGGGAAAGATCAGAGCATTCAGATGGGTGTAGGAAATGTCATTTACTTTTGAGTGCCAGGAGAAGGGGAAAGCTGGAGGAAGAAGGAGAGAGAGCAGCTTTGCTTTGCCTATGCTCCTGACCAATTTCCTGAACTTTTCTTCTGCCACTGTTAGGGGGGATGGGATCGGGGAAGAATCTGTGATGTGCTGAGCCTCCTCCTAGGGTCCAAAAGCTGCAAAAGCTTAGTGCTATGTGAACTTGAGACACAGACTGGCTTTTCAGGCTGGAATAACCTACCCCTCTCTCCTATGATGTTGGCCAAGGAGGCAGCTGGCTGACCTGAGATGCTGTTTACTTTGTCAACTGCCTTCCTCCAGCTTTCCAGCTAGATCTGTGGATGACGTTACTGAAAGTACTCCTTAGTGACCTGTTCTGCCATCTGTAAAATGGAGACTCTTAGAGCCTCAAACTGAGTAATCCTCTGAGGAAGGTAAATACAATGAGGTTTTGAAGGGATGAGAAACTAATGAATGAGGGTACACATGAATACTAGAGAGAGAGAAGGAAAGAGAGGAGAGAGAAAAGGAGAGAGAGAAATAGCTCCTCTTCTTTTTTTGGAGGGGAAGATTGTTTTGTAGTACATCTGACAGAATTCAGTTTAAAATTAAAACTTTATATTTGGACAGTATAAAAATACACATTTCCACTTCCCGTAGTTTCTTTCCTTCTGTTTTTCCATTAATAGTTCAGAAAAATCGCAAGACATTCCCAAAGTGGGTTAAATCTTCATCGTGCCTGAGAGTGCTGTGGCTGAAAACTGTTGCCTAGCTCTAAAGGGCACCTAGCTGAGGATTGCCCACTTAGCCTACCCTGATAGTTCCTTCACTGGAACGCATATATTTTGGACATTGACAGCAGAGTGCTGTGTCTGGCCTGCATGTCTGTGCCCTCTGCACAGAGTGAGAGCGAGCTGTGCCTTTCAACAGCAGCTGTATCTGCTAACAGGGTCACAGGACCTCGTGCCATAGATTTTTTCCATGCCACGTGACTCCTTTCTCTGTGGGACTCCTATACACAGAAAGTTGGATCAGTTAAGAAATCAGTCTGTATCTTACCCAGAAGTGGTGTTAAGAGGGTATGACAGTCTTGGGCAAAACATGCGCAAAGTTATTAATCTGCCAAATACCGAGCTAATTATTCTGCCTACTGTAATTGCTCTCAAATATGCTTTCATAATGGAAATGTTTTCAAATGCATTGCTAGGTTTTTTTCTAACAACAGTATTCCAGTTCCTGTAAGAGAGATGTATGTTGGTTTTTAATTTTTTTCTCCCCCGTCTCTCTTTTTTTGTGGGAAGGAAGAAACCATGTCATAGGCATTATAGTGATCTTATGTGCCAAAATATATGCAGCACAGATTGAATACAGAATGTCCTAATTTTACTTGCAATCATCTCATTAAACTTCTTTTGTTCTGCTTTTGACCACAGTCATTACAATTTTGCGCTTATCAAGTTGTACACCTCTAAGAGCATTAAAAAAGGAGGTGGAGTGCTTAGTTTGTGTCTTTTATGCCAGCAATGTTTCTTTTTTATATTGAATCCTTTTATATTGTTGGAAGAAAACAAGGAACACCATTATTTCCTGAATATCTGTCTTCTTTACCCCCTCCGACCTTTTTGTCAGACAAAAAGTTCAGGGCTATAACTGTGATGTGAAGCATTTTGTGTCATTCTTCCTTTTACCCTTGCTCTTTAGAGCATTCTGAAGAATTCTTTATGCCATAGCCTGTGATCATTATTAATGTTAGAGGCCAGGCAGAGTATTTTAATGCATCCAGGCTGACAGGTCAAGGTCATATCATTGGAGGTGTGATGCCTGACAGGTAAATCATTCTGAAGTTGTAAATCGGAAAATAATGTTTTACAGCTGTAGCATGTCGCCACCTAGCTTTATTTATGTTCTCTTTTCCTCCTTTAAAATTTAGTATTTCAGAAGTCCTAGGTAGTTCACAGGACATTTTTTTTTTTTTCAGATAAGTATCTTCCTATCCACGAACTATCTGCTTTTTTATCTTACACTAACAGCCACTCTTTAATCTTTTAACTTACTTGGCTGATTTTGTCAATCCTGAGTTCAACTCACTCTCCCTTTAAAGAGACTGCACCCAATGCAGTTATTTCCATATGAGGTATAAATTTCTGAATAAATTAACAGTGACCTGTTAAGGCTGCTTTTCTGAACTGCATTTTTAGGAACGAAGGAGGAATGTGCATAGGCTACTATTAGAGAAACTTCTATTGTCTTAGATTACTTCTATGGAAGTTCTCCTCTAATATCTGCCTCAGTCTGTTCAGGATGAATTAGTGTGGAGAATAATGCACTTTGGAATTATAAAAAGACAAAAACATTAGACTTTTTTTTTTTATTATAGTTACATTGTTGGATAGAACTTATGAGAGCTGGCTCTGCTCTCTCTTTTATTGCTACAGTATAGTGACAGTCTCCTCAGATCAACATTTATATCCTGTGCCAGATCAGCATTTTTGTAGAATGATCTCAGCTTAATATTCAAATAACTTCAAGATGATCCAAAATTCTGAAGATTGTAATATCCTACTGTCTATTTTTCATTACTGATTATTGTCTTAATAGAAGATGACCATTACACATAGAAAAAAAAATCAAATGTGATTGGAAGACAGAATTATTTTCTAAAATTTAATACCAAACTCAAACTTTTGTCTAATTTGAGAAGGCTAAAATTTGAGGAATTAATTTTATTGCCATTCAATTTTCCAACAGCTGTGTTGGAAATAGTATGTTCCTATTTCTTTTATATTATATTGTGTTATAAATTAATGGTGAAGTTTGGGGGGTTTTTTAACCACAGTAATTAAACCTAGATTCGGCTCACAAAATGCACTAGGCAGATTTAAAACAATGGTGGCTTAATCATATATAGCATTTCTATATTTGGGGATTCTAGAGGATTTGCCTCCTTTCGTCTTGTCTGTTTTAATTGTTACATAACTTTTGTGGTTTGCCCTACAGACTCCAAGGTCAGCTGGAGAGCAGGCAAATTCTTTCTTTGCATCTTCGCTTTTCTAAGATTATGTAAACAGACTTTCAGAAAATGCACCCCCTTTTTGTCCGTCTGAC
>NW_008825615.1:16890474-16912807 GCF_000699105.1 Pygoscelis adeliae
GGAGAATATTTCAAAGATGACTAATAACCAGGTGCCGTTTAGAAGAATAACAGAGTTAATATAGCAAAAGCCTACACAAACCACTTCAGTGTTTTGCTCAAGGAAATTTCTCGCCAGTATGTAAAAAGAGGCAGGGTCTTAATTCTTTACTCTCGTGGGCTCCTCAGCTGAAATCTGAGCCTTGGAAAAATTAGTAAGAATGTGCTATAGCTGCAAATTTAGTTTAGAAACTTAGAATTCAGTTGGCATTAGATGTAGAAATGTTTTACTTGGTAAATGGAATCGACTATTTTTATTTCTGTAGACTTTGGTTTAGCACAAAATGAGGAAGGACTGTTTAGTTCTTTCTGAGAGTTCCTAAGAACCAACATTTCATCCCCAGTTCACCTACTCGTACTATCAAAAGGTGACAGTTTTCCAGTGCTCGAAAGTGGAAATGATGATGTGTATGTTTGCAGCCAAGTAACACTGAGCAAGACGCTAACATTTAATACACAATGTAAAAGAAGTTTATGAGGTTGCACAGATGTACGAAAAAATAAACTGTAAAGAAAAGATAAACATATTAATCGGTAGGATTTGTTTAGGTTAATGAAGTTAGAAATATTCAATGAAAATTATTTTTAACAGCTGGTAGCCCAGATTTTTGAGGTGTGAAACACAACAAATGGACTAGTCCTACATATTCATTTCTAGATACAAGGACGCACTCAAAAACATATGGCACAAATAGGTTACACAGGTAGTTCAATTCCAGCTCATCTAAGGACCAGAACAAACCAAGTTATCTAGAGAATGGAGTTCACAGGATTTTTCAGTTACTGAAGACTTGGCCAATATTTACTCTTCAGGAACGGTACTTTCAAGGACAGCCTTTCAAATGCCTGCATTTGATTCTGCTTCAGGATTTGCTTCAAATCTTGCACATACCAAACCAGTCAAAGATTATATATTTTTAGGTGAGAACCTGTCACAGCTAAAGATGGAAACAACTCTTTAAACTTTGAAATAATTTAAAAGTTGCATAATAATTTAAGTTTCCTCTTATCAGTAAGATAAAATCAATTTTTCTTATTTTGTAGCATCGAACCACCACATTATTGTGTTGACTCTCATTATTTGATTATGTTAATCAGAAATATGCATATACATTTTGAAAAACTGTGTTTTGTGCTGAAGGGAAATTGTTTCTTCTTACGAGCAATCATAATTTTTTTTCCCCACACTTGTAATCTTAACTAACAACAATGAATTAATTCAGCAGGTGGCTGATTTGAATTTATGACTGGAATTCTGAGAACAACAGAAGATATGGGGCATCCTCATCTAAACATGGTATTAATTAAGGTATCAGTCTGACAGAGGTCATAGGAGGAAGTCCATGTGTGAGAAAAGCATTCTCCAATGTGGAGGAGAAATTTAGACCTTACACCTCTAGGATGTATTTTTTGCTAGTGTCATAGATAGTTAAACTGACATAGAGTAACTACATGTTGTAACTATCTATGGGGTACAAAATACATATAACAATATGTGTGACACCACACAATTGTACTAAGCTAAGCAAAAGCCAAAATCTCTAGGCAGGCCAAGACTAGTCCACAGAAAGCCCAATCCATCTGGAGACCTGTGGTGGTAACATTGGTCTATAAGGCCCAGTAAAGAAATCGTTGGACGTTTTAATCTCTTCTGAGTCTGAGCAAAACTAAGATTGCAATTAAGTGTAAGGTGTTATTGGCTTTTAGCAGCCACAGTTCAACAAGGCCTAATGTCTTAGCCAGTAATGACATGAAATACTAGGACTTCTTTTGTTCCCTATTTCCAGCTTAAATTGTCACTAACATCAATGGAAGTCTCCTTCAGTGATATATCAAGCATATTGCTTGATATCATGGAATTGAACGGGTGTTATGCTTATACATCATCAAATTGTAGCTTGCCAGGCAAAACACATCATACACTGTCTTGTTTCACTTGGCTACTGTTACTGAAAATAATTGAAGGCTTGTTGGGAGAAAAAAATGAAAATAGGCTGGGAGCTTTAGAGTCATTATAGAATCATTAAGGTTGGAAAAGACCTCTAAGATCATTGAGTCCAACCATCAACCCACACCACCATGCCCACTAAACCATGTCCCTAAGCTTTGTTTTGCTGTATTCCTTTATCTGTTCACTTTTCTGCCTACTTCAACTTTTCAAGAGGAAACTTTAGCTTTCCATGGCCATAGCACAGCTTTTGTAGGTCCTTTAGGTAGTAACAAATTTTTAAAGGAATACAGATCAGCATTCTGCTATAAATATAACTAGATATACATTGTATTCCAACACTGTATTTTGTAATCTGGTATTTTTAACTATTAAAAAAACAAACAAAACAACTTGATTAAGTAAGTCTCCTCTTCCTGCTTGTTTGGCTTTTATAGACCGTTGCTTCTTACAAGAACCACTAAAAAACGAGTATTAAAAACCAACCAACTAAAGCAGCCTTTGCCCCAGGCATAGGATGTATGCCAAATATTTAGCTAAGTAAGATCCATACAAGGTGGACAACAGACATTATAAAAATGATATTTCCATTTCCTTCATATATTTAATGGGATGGAGACTTCTCAGACTGAGAGGTGCTTTTGAAATATTCTACCATACTTTCAGTAAGATTCAAAAGTTACTTCAGATAGGGCATAATATTTTATTGTTACATCTACTATACTACTTATTGGCAATTTTTCCAAACACCAACTTAGATTTACCAATACCTTAAACCCTCAAATTCTCTTGCACATTATTTTGTCATATTTCTTCTTATATTAAACGTATATTTATTGATGAAAGATTTGTATAGAATCATTGTCAAGCTTGGTATTTTTTTTTCCAGAGAGTTACTAATAATAATCCAGAACCAGAGCTCTAAGCATCTCAAAAAGTTGCCTCAATTTTAGTTCTAAAATTCACAGTTCAGAAAGAAAGTTTCCATATTAGAAAAACACGGAGGAAGTGTTTACAAAAAATTTAACTCAAAAACCAAGATCTTATGTGAATATTAGCAACCTATTACATGCAGTGTGTAATTTTCCTAACCATTTGTTTCACTTTGGGAGTCCAGTACCTTCAGCATAACATTTTTAAAATCTCAACTTCCCTTTTTTTTATTTTTAGACAAGAGACCTAGCACTGGTCTTTGTTGTCATTGTTTGGATAAATCATATACTTGGTTCCTTTCTTGAACAAAATTTTATCCATAAATAGGAAATTGAGCTTAAGTAACCGATGTCTTGCAGAAAAAGGTGACTTGCTCTTGTCTCATAACTTGGTTTTCTTTCATTCTTTTAGTAGACATAAATATATCTTATTGTCTTCTGTATGATTTTGTTAAATGGTCTTTCAGGATGTTTCTATCTGGTTATCTTGAAAAAGCAATTTAAACTTCCCTTGCATGTTCAAATGAGTTTTATTTGGAGCAATGTATATGCTTTGGTTGGGTTATTCTCATTCTAAAGAGTGCAAAGCCCTTTTTCTTGATTCCCATTAGTTGCTGGAATATAAACAAAGGTCCGTATAGTTATTAAATATTTGTAATTTAAAAAAAAATAATCTGGGTATCTGTTGCTATTTTCTTTTGTTGTTTTTCAGGTGTCTATATCTGCCCTTAAAGTTTTGAGTCAACCATCTATAAAAAGAATTATTCATAAACTTTTGAACGTGTCTAACTGTGATTGAGCACACTTTTCAATTCAATATTAAATTATACTTTTTTTATAGTCATTTCCAAAACTGAATGAGAAGTTTCTTTTGTAATTAACCTGAGCTCAGAATATTTACTGTGCATTGTTTTTTAATGTCAGATGATGAGAGAACTCATGTGTCTTTAACAAAAGCAAATTGTTTACTCATTCAAGGATTGTGTTCAGGACTCTGTATTTGAATGAATTCCAAATCAGCAGGTCTATTGAGTTGCATGGCAATCGATTGCATTTTATGTTAGATGAATGGTCATGTTCAACACCCCCCCTTCTCCCCCATCCTTTTTTTTTATTTCTGGCCCACCGCCTTAGATGCCATCACCCAAAGCTGTTAGTCCCAAACAAGATTCTGTTTAGTGGCTATCAGCCACTTTCAGCTTTTCACTGCATGTAAATGACTGTATTAAGAATTGGAGATGTGATGCGGAGTTATAAACGCGAGCTATGAAAGAGAAAAAAAGTCCAAGTGTGTAGAGGAATAATTTCAAATGGGGCACGTGAGAGGATGATTAGCAGAACTTTTTTCTATTTACAACTATAGGAATGTTACTAATTGGAAAACAGATTTTTTTCATGTGACATGTTTAGTATCCAGCTTAGGGAGATGTCCTCTTCTTTAGAAATGCATACCTTTCCTTTCATTAATAATGTGCCTTTATATGAGCCTGTTTAACTGCATTGGACAAAGCTTACAACAGTCCTACCATGTATGTATTGGAGGGCAAGGACATTGTTAATGTTTCAATTTATTTTATGGTTGTTTCAGGAGACAGGCTATGTGTCTTTCACCTAATGTCAAGAGTCCTCATTTTTCAAAGTTTGCCACTTATTAGAATCCTTTCAGTGCTCTCATCAGCCCTGCAGGAAAACTCTAAAGCATTCACTTTGTGGCCAAACACTGGCATTTAAAAAAGACTGTAAGCAGGTGTATAAGGCATCCACAAATGGGAAACCGTGGTTGCGTAACTTCCACTTTAAGCAACATTGCAAAGCATTGTATAAATATCACCTTTCATTATCTGACAATAAGATGACTTGGTTTTAACATTACATTTTCTACAGTTTCCATGGTGTTGCCCCCCATTCTGCATGGAGACTGCTTGTGTTAATGGTAATACATTCTGTTTAGCAATGGACATACCAGGTATCTTGCTGGGACCTTTTGGGAGCACTCCAAGTTTTAATCATAAGAATAATTGTGCAAGGTGATTCTTCTTGCAAGTGTTAGTTGCTTCATGTTGGTGTACAAAGAAAAGTCTTCATTCTTGAGCACAGGCATTCGAAGACCTCTAGATGTACCTCTATGATGAATATTTAAATTTTTCTGAGAAAAAAAATCAACAAAATACTGAGATTCATTGTCTTTTAAGGATTGTTTTGACATGACCACTGATTTTGGTTTATGGTACTGTTAAGGACCTGTTTATCAGAAAAAGAATAGATACCTGTGTTAGTGGCACCATTGTCTGTTGCACCTCCATATAACTCACAGTATCTACTCTGTTTCTTGACAGTTTAGAATTCCTTCTTTCCACTGGTAGGCTAAGATCTCTTTCCTGCACTTCTTGAATACGGGTGGTTCTCAAATAAGTGCATAGCCCTATGTGTAAAAATCAGCACTACATCCTTCTCTTTAAATCCTAAATCTCTTCCCTGGACAAAGTACTTTAGATTTCAGAAGTATTGGAAAGGGCTACAATCCTGGCCTAGGGTTTCCGCAGATGATGTAGCTAACCTTCTCCTCCTCCATCCTTCCTCCCTTATAAAATCTTCCACTCTTCTCTTTCTAGTGTGTCAACACTCCCCCTGGAAACTCTTCACCAACTTCACCTTTGTTCTTACATGTGAAATGTGAACCTCCGTTCTCATCTTTAAAGTCAGGTGCTGTTCCTCAGTGCATCTAATTTCTGTCAAAGGGCCTTTGCTCTGCCCAGTCTTCTTTCCTCTGTGCTCTGTTTGTTCTCTTCACCCCCAACCCTCTTTCTACTCTCTGCCTTTGATAGTCCCACTCCACAATGTAGGAATGGCAGCCTCCTTCCTGTGTGTCAAGCACTCTCTCTCTTTAAACTCACTTTTTTCACTTCACTTCTTACTTCTTACTGTAATGGACTTACACCATCTCTGCCTGACCCAACTCATACCTCATTATCCCTTAGGCAATTGCAGATGCTTCAGTCCCAAGTGTTTTAAAATCATGAATAAGTGCATTAGACATCATTAAACTGGTTTAAAATAGTGATTTATAGGCATAGAAAGAGACATAAATAAGTTTAAAGAGCCCTACGTTGGCTTTAAGAATGGAACTAGATTTACTGGTGGGATGAGAGCTTAGCTACGTGTTAACGTCTACATCAGCACTACCTGGTTAACATGTACACGGCACGTTACCTGGGATTAGCTATCTGGCTTTCTTCTTCCTCCAGCAGATCATGCTTGACTTGGCCATAAAGACCATCACCAAAAAATCACTTCCAGTTGACAATAAACCTGTTTTCTTTAGGACAAAAGACTTACTACTGTAGAATGTGATCTCCCATGTTACAGCAAGTTCTATAACTCTGGTATACACACAATAAGTCAAATTTTCATTCAAGCTCTTGCTAGACTTGAGGATCCTGGTAAGGCTGTAACTTGACATGCCAGCATAAGCAAACCCAGAACTTGCTTTATTTACGGTAGTTAACATATAACAGAGGAAAAAATAGAAGAAATAAAACATGAATTATGAATACATAATTGTTTTTGTTATGCCGAACTAGTCTGGAGCAGGTCATTTGTTTGTGAGCTTTGCAAAATACCATGCAATTAGAGTGCTAAGGATTATTAACAAGAAAAATGCCTGACAGAAACTGAAATTCACTATCAACACAACTTTTTTTTTTTGTTTCATTGGCTGTTAGAACTCTTCAGGCAAACATGTAATCGTCTCTTTTTGGGTCAGTGTTGTACTGTGGTTATATTCATGCTTTACAATATTTTTGATCACATCCTATTGATCAGAGGTCAAGTACCACGTGATTAATATAAACCACAATGATCTGAAATCAGGTGCGATCTTTTGCAAATGTTCCTACTTCATTTACAGTTTATGTTAATTTTGTTTCATTTATTGTAAAATAACTTAACAGGCCAAGACTAGAAATTTTTGCTAAATTGTTTATCATATGAATGAGATGAATACAAAAGGTATAAAGCATGTATTGTTCGAGCTAAGTGATGAGCTAGAAAACACTTATTATGGTCTCTTGTGTATATCTCTATATATGTGTGTACATATATTTTAAAGCCACACACAGCTGTGTATTTGTACATGTGTATGAGTAGGTGTAAGTATGTGGCTGCTATTTACCTAACAGACCAGAGTAGCACCAAAGGACCATAAACTTCTGTTGAAAAGTACGTATTTAGATTAAACAAACAAAAAAAAAGAATAAAATTGCCCATTTACAGCTTAATTGTTCCTTTCAAGCCATTGCACAGAACTTCGACATGAACAGTTACAGGTTGCTATATAAATCTTTCTCTTATACATAATTATGTGGTTATTCATGTTAAACATTATAACAAAACTACTGTGTAGATGCTGATTTCTAAATTTTACTGCTCTTGATCTTTCCTACATAAATAGGTAGATAATGGAGGGGACTTCTTTAAAAATTACTCATTGAAAACCATTTCTTCATGTGAGCTGCCGAAGTCCAACACATGTGTTTTGAATTAGTCAAGCTGGAATTTTTAATATTAAATTAAAAAAATTGGTAACACCCATATTTTTAAATTTATTTTTGACAAACATAAGAGTGATTTCAGTCACTTCAGTTGAACTATGTTGAGATTTTCCCAGAGTAAACCTGCTGCTTTTCATTTTGGCCTTTGGAAACAAAGAAATGTTGTGATATTCTTTAAGGATTTCCCAGAGCGTTTACAATCTTGATAACGCACAGAGGTTATTGAAAACACTGTGCATTGCGTATGCATTTAGAATGGGGTTTAATCTGCTAGATCATTTTTATTAACTTCTGAAAAACATTTAAAGTAGGAGACTCAGGACATAAGTCCTCAAGACTTGTATTCTGTCAAACACATGACCTATAAAGCATTGCAAGGGTTTTTATTATATTTTGAATTATTGTCATAGAACCCACTGTCAAATGAACGAGGTAGAGGATTTTCATTTATAAGTTTGATATTAAATAATGATGAAAGTGCCAATCTTGCTGTAATTTTCAATTCACAAAAGGCCCCCAAAGCCAAGAGGGTTCTGATACAATTACTTTCTACGCACTGGGTTTGGCAAAGTATCTTTCCTGTCTTCTGATAGTCAATTACTCTCAGTCCCATCAAGTAGAGAATGATGACTTTAAAATTTCCAATTAGTGCTCATAAAGTCAATATGTGTTATGTGCTGAGGAGTCCCCTTTTGTATGCAGGAATCACCATTTTCATGGCAAAGTCTTCTAGAGTTTCCTCAGGAGTTTTGTTACTGTACAGAAATGCATCTGGAAAAGAAAATGTTTATCATTGTCTCTTCCAACTCCTGTTGCTAGAAGTCCAAAATAATTCAGCAGAGTTAATTTAAACATCTCATTTTGTTTTTGTCAGTATAGCTTTTGGTTTTATGCAGCATCAGTGCATTTTACTGAATGCTAGTCAGCTGAAAAAAGAAATACAAGAGATCATGTTTAGGCATCTCTCCTCTACCACTGCTTTAAGAACTATAATAATTTCAGGTAGTTTCAGTGCCTGTGAATAAAGTTCCCACTGTGTCTTTAGGTGATGATTTTCAGAAATATCTAACTTAACGGAATTTAGGTTTGTCCAACTGTCTTGAGTGTCCATATAAAGTCCATTTATAAAGTGTACCAAGATCAGGCAATGTATTTCTAGCTGAGACTTCCCCAAATGCTTGCTTAATAGTAACTGTATTTTGGTTTCAAATTCTGACAATTAAAATGTCATGGTAAAACCACTATGCAAGCACAACTAATAACGAAGATTGAATCTATACCATATAAGCATGAAGTAGTGTTTCCTACTCAGAAGTGACAACTGTATTTTGTTAATTTGAATATTTTAAAACTGAATAGACTTTGGAAAAAAAAATTAGGAAAGTCTTCACTTTTGGGAGGGAAATTAACCCATTACTATAGTGATAGAGAAGAAACTCTACATAGACGCAAAATAGTTTCATTTTAGCAATTTAACTCCACTCATATATGCCTAAATACATTCATGGTTAAGTGTCACTATGCATCACATGTAAAATCTTGGAATGAAAAGGCAAAGTTGGGATGATTATTGCATGTTGTAAATTCCAGGGTGGATCCAAGTGTTTAGCTGGTGGTAGGTTTCTCTGTTAAGTCAGTTCAACAACTAAAGGAAGGAAAATGCAATTGAAAAGACATCTGGATAAAACTTTGTAAGATATGTGTTTGATACAAGCATGCTAAGTGGTTAAACATGTCCCCCAAAGAACTAGAGTGTTGGTGTTTTATTTACCTCTGCAGTGTTTCATGGTTACATGGTCCCTGTACATAGCTGGATGGTTGCTTGAAGTTTATCACCATGAGTAAAAGGAATGTTATTGACTCAAGAGAATATAATATCCAGCTGACCATTTATTTAATGTATATGGTGCATTCTTTGGAAACAATGTGCAAAACCTGAAGTGAATATACTCCATGGACTGCTCAGGACTTCCTGGGCTGTAAGACCTAGCTCATATGAAATACCCTTTTCTTCACTTGTACATGTGTATGAAAGGCCTTTACCTCATTAATGATTTTTGGGGAAGAATCCTGAAGCGTGTCAAAGCCTTTCTGCTGAATACAGAAGCTGTTGCACTAGATCTCTGGTACTTAAAAACAGAGAAGTTTTAGTCTTGCAACTACAGTACGTAAAAGCATTAAGTTTTCCTGCTTCAGTGTACCAGAAGTTAAAATAAATGGAGTAAACGGAAGCAAAGTTTGACAGTGTTTATAGCTAAATGCAGTTGCATGTCCTTCATACTTGTGAGATTTAAATGTATCTCCTTGTATGCAATATTAAAATAGTTTATGTTATCTCATGACAGTTTGTTGATTTTCTCTTACATAGTAAAGGGTTTACTATTTTGGTATCAGCGAACATTAGCTTCAGATCTCAGATACCTGATATTGATCTAAAGTTCTTTTCAGGTTCTGTTCTGACATTTGACTTTGAGACTAAGACTGTAGTTGTTCTGATGTCTAGCTGCACGAAAATAAATTCTTAATATTGCCATTACTCAGCTTCATGCTACAGTTACTTTGGTATTAATTCATTGCAAGAGAAGAAACAAGATTTTTAATCAGTATAAAAAGATCGGGTTTGTAATACAGGGGAACCAAGAATGGGCATCAGGGCTTCTCGAATTGGAGGGTGAGAACTATGTGTTCCGAAATTCAAGGGGGACTGAGGGCCAAAGTTTGGGTATCTCATCATCTCTCTGATGCTTGTTGAAAAGGAATCTTTGATTTATATCAGACAATTGTAAATTAATATAATTTACTCAAGATTATTAAGTTGATTTGAAGGCTATGAACCCACTGTCGAAGAGTGCTCAATTACTTCTTGTGTTAAGCTAATGGATTTTTTTTTTTCCTGTAATGTTATGATTCTACTGGTAATTTTTATTTATTGCAGACTAGCCAGGTAGTATACATACATTTTGGAGGCTTCAGAATGCAAAAATTGAGGATTTATTCCTACTCTTGCCCTTGAAATTTATAAAACAAAATAAAAAATTAGAAAGAGTTTTAAACTAATCCTTCCAGAACAAAGTGTTTAATCTGTGTTTATTTATTAATTTGTGTGGGTTTAATGTATATTTATTTATTTATTTGAACAGGGAAAACATGTGAAAGTTTGTATTTTTTATGTTGTTTGGCCGTAGTCTTCACTTTGCTTTGCTTTTAGGAAGATGGGGTATTCTTCAAAAAGAAATTTGAGTTTGGCAAACAAATAGGCGGTAGAACTGGCAGGGCCAACCCCAACCATTCCAAGGTTCAGAGTGAGCGTGAAAGCTCATCTTTACAGACAGCTACTATGGGAACATCTTCCTGTGGTTCTGCAACAGAAACTTTGGCTAGTTTTATTATTCACAAGGAAAAATTAGATCTTATGAAATAAATAGAGGCTCTTTGGGAAAGAACATTTTTAAAATCAAAATAATAATCTATACTAGGCATCATTTTAAAAAAGTTATATCAGTGCTAGTGCACTTATTCTAATAGGTAGAGAATACATATAGTATTTCTTTTTTCTTTTTGGTGGAAAGAATGAGCTAAGTAAAATATCACCTCATGTATTCCCAACCAGCTGTGGCCATTGCACCTTTGCAGTTTGTACTTCAAGAGCTGGTGGAACGGATGAATTGTTACAGGGTTATAATCAGAGTGGCTCGAAAAATCAAGTGATTCTCCTTACTGGGGTGTTTCAGCCTAGGTTTCTCATGGCTGTTTGAAAGACAGTCACATCTTTTATTCTCTCATTACCTCTATATTTTTTGAATGTATGTGTATATATATATTGATTTTATTTATTGCTGCTCATATATGTGAAGTCTTTGTTTTGCAGCAAACTGCTATCACAAAGCTCTTGGTTGAACACTGCTGAGGAAAGATTGTGAGGATTTACTCCTTAATTTGAAGCTCCAGCTGTTCAGGAAGATGTCAGCTTTTCCTGATCTAGTTTTGATGATAAAGCAGGAGACAGAGGTGTCTAGTATTTATTCAGTGTCTTCCATGTGGGAAATAACTGGGATCTCTTATGTCTTCTCATTAGAAATTCCATAAAAGCCATTTTAAACTAACAGAACACATCCCTTCAGTTATGGTACACCTACTCCTATCAGGACCTTCTGCTGTGATTTAAAACACCATATGTTCATATATGCTTGTTCTGAAATTTGCCCAAGTTATCCAAGATTAAAAATGGGAGTGAAAAGCAACCAGCTTCTGTTAGGTATCCTCCAAATCCAAGAAGCTCTATAAAGTAATCCAGTACTTGACATCCTCATTGAGATTTACGTCCCTGTATAGTCCAGGTTGGCATCATATCAGTCATTAACACAGTAAAGGAATCATTGTATGTGTTTACTACTTGAAACAACTGGAATTAAGAAAGGCAAACTCATCCGCCTAATCAGATAACAGAATCAGCAAACACTGTTCTGCTGTACATCTCATAGCAAGCTGATGCTGTAGTGGTGCTCTGCTTAACTCCATTCATTGTGTTGTTTTATGCACAGAATCACTTTATTCTGTAGTTTCTGCATCATAAAACTTCTTTAATTTGATGTAAACAATAGTTTAATGTTCCCCTAATTGCCTCTTATTTTAGCTCTAGCCCTGGACATGTAAGTGGAAACACTGGATTTCCAGAAGCCAGCAGCAACAGTGGGGGAGGCTTTTTAATGAGACACAATTTAAGCTTGACTATTTGGAGTACATTAATTAAATAATTTCTAGTTCTCCCTCTAGACTGACTCTGAAGTTTTTAGGAGTGAACTGGTGAGATTATTTCATAATTAGTAGCAACAACTTCAAGCATTTTAAATTACTTCTGCAAAAGAAAAAAAGATAAATAACATGGTTCATCCTTTGGGCTCTTTTCAGCTGCACTGCATTTTATTTTGGTCCGGATATTTCATTGTTCATTTGCTTCTTGAAATAGCTTTATAATTATGTGTTGATAATATCAGACAGTATTAACACTTTTCTGACTTTTTTTTTTTATTAACTGATCATTGTTCTTGCCTTTGTTGTTTCGTTATCGTGCATATGTTGTATTGTATTAGCATAGAAGGTTCGTTGTTGTTAATGGCAATGGGAAGCAGAGGGCTTTTTATCCTTGATACTGGGGCTGGATCTTGGCCTGAAGAAATTGCATAGTCTAACAGAGAGAAAGAATAGAAAAGGACAAACAGAATCAGTAGCTATCTTGTGTCTTTTGTATTGTCTTTTTACTTAGTGAATAGGTATGCTTAATTTTTTGCTGTGGAATGTCTTCCATTAGCATCATTTTCAAAATCCAATTTGAGTCTAAACATGATGAAAATAATCTCCGGGATGTATGTAATACAACAATGTACATAGTATGGCTGATGCCTGTCCAAACTAATAAGAATATCTTTGCTTTAGGAAAGCTGAACGTGCAAAACTTTTCATGACACAGTTTTGAGGAAAACTCTGTTCTTCAGTAAATTCAGTCATAATGCCTAGTGCAATGACTGACAGTACTGATTGTTATAGATCTCCTCCTCAGGGCAAATCTATTGTTTATTAACACTCCGCTGTGTTGATTTCTGAATTATGCAACATGAATTACAGAACTGTTCTCATGTTTTAATGATTTGAATGTTTCCTAGCTAGTATGTCTCACAGATTGCTAACAGGAGACACCCTAAAATTATTATTTTTCACATTGGATGTTTTAAATGACAATTGCATTAAAAAGATGACCTTCTGAAAGAAGTAGAACAACAAATAACACCTCCTTCCCCCCCAAAAAAAAATCACAAAAAAATTATTTTTCCATTTCAGACTCTCTTTATTCACATCCTGTCATGTCTCCTTCCCTTAATTGTGTTTCTCTGAGGATGAGGAAATTGAAACAGAGAGATAAGTGACTTGTTGAAGTTCACAAAAAGGGTTGATTGCAAAATCAAGATATAAATCTCAGAGGCCTGCTTCTTAGTCCTGACCCTCAAGTATTAAACACAAATAACACATAACACTGAATTTGATATCTGAGAGTTCGATCTCCTCACCAAAAGAAGGGCTGTGACCTCGGAGGAGAACACGGTGCTGAACTTTTATTCCCCACAAGGGAAAGGCAACTTGAAATTCATGCTGAAATCGTAAAGGCATGGTTCAGTCAGACATTGTTCAAAACTTTTCAAAATATTGCATCTCATAAATACACCTTCCTTTTTTTTCCTTACCACATTGTTATCTGGCAGCATTAAATAGTCCTAAGCAATAGTCCAGCATAGGAACGGCTGTCATTCAAGTAGTCCAACCTTTACATTTTATATCACCCTCAATATGTAAAAAACAAATAAAGCATGGAGTTAAATACTGCCTTTTTCATGAACTGTTTATCACTTTACTGATATCATGACCATCAAAATGTGCAATGCATTTTCCACATCCAAAAGAAGACAGCCACCTGCCAGCAAGCACTTTTTAAAAAGAATTTCCCCAAGATGCATGCCCTGCTTTTTTGGATAAACAGGAGCACAAGCCCGTTTGCAATACTGACATCTAGTGACACCCCGTCATATTTATATAACCCTCTTCACCAGCATTAACTTTTTGCAGCACTGTACCCACTCACAGGCAAAGATTCACAAGTGAACTAGCGAATATGTCCTTTTGCTTCCCAAAAGACACTGGAAGAGGCAGGCAACCACTTTCTCTAGATTAATGACCAGCTTAAAGAAACACATATTTAATCCCGTTGAATATAATGGGACAATATTCTAGCCTTGTGAATCAAGCTATATTTAACACTTGCAGTAAAATGAGCAGAAGAACAATTTTAGTGTTTTACTTGTTAGTGAATTTTCTTAATTAGGATGATAGTATAAAGACAGCATATGCCTGTAGGCATTATGAAGCAAAAAAGTGACAGAATTTTATTTTAAAGAAATAATTTAAAACGTTCCAAAACTGTCCCATAATGATAAGGCTGCATGCTACACTGTTAGTTTTTGGGGTTTTTTTTCCCAGTGAAATGTTTTTTTCAGGATGTCGCAGTATATCAGTGGATATATTTATTATCTCAACAATCTATTTTTTTTCTTAATCTGTATAGTTTTGTCTTGAATATTTGTACATACTGCTTAGCATCCATTTATCACGTCAATATATCAGAATGCAGTAAATTAAGATAAGAAAGAACTGTAACACAAGTTTCTTCATGATTTATAATCAGTATCACTATGATATTTAAATGTAAGCTATAGTTTTTTACATTACACAAAACTAGATTTTGTCTGACTGTTACAGTCCACTGCTTTTCCATTCATGCTGCCGTGATCTAATACTTCTAGGTATGTTGAAGTTCACAAAAGCTCAATGTATCTTGACCTCCCCAAAGTACTACATCTGGTTCTTTGACACGAGCCATTGTGTCACTCAACTCTGTGTATCATGTCGCTGCGTGTTGTTCAGTGGCATTAGCAAAAGGTGCCCTGACACAGGCTATTATGTCGGTCCCTTCTCTGACAATATTAAGAGCTTTTGTATAGCACACGTGCATTTGAAGTGATGCCACTGAGCACTGTTGTTCATATTTCTATAAAGCTGCAATTTCTCTGTTGATGGAAGCAATGCTTTTAATTAAGGTTATGCTTTAATTAAGGCTTAATTAAGGAAAAGATATTGCCAGTTGTAAATCAACAGGATTTTTCTTAATAGTGCATATCTAATAGCTTTTTTTCATAATTTAGATTACCTGAGCTTGTTCAACACCAAAGAAATTTGTTGGGCTTGTCATATAAAAAATCCACAGATATTTCATCTAAAATTGTCATGAGAAGACAATGTCAAACCACACTTTGCCAGCATCACATCTGAGGACAAGTTTGGAGGAAAGAAGGGAATCTGGATGTCTTTTAATACATACAAAACAATGCTTTCTCATACCTGTTTCTTCAGCCTATTGAAATCTCTAAAGATGAACTTGAAGTGACTTACAAAAACAGAGCTACCAGCCCTTGCACCTTGGTAGGTACATTTTGCTTACCATCTGTAGTCAAGTCAGAGCAAGAACTTAGTGAAGACGGTGGGGGTTCTTTGTTTTTATTTTTATTTTAAGAAAAAAATGCAAAAGACTAATTCAGGACATTATATGGATTGATACGGTCATACTTTTTTTGTATCACATCCCAGGAAAATGTTAACTTGTCATGCTGGTGACATACAGTCACCAAAGTTTTTATTTCCAGTTTCAGAACTTGAATTTTATATTGGCACATGCAAATACAAAGTTCAGATGTATTTGCAATTATTACTATCAGAAGGGTTCCCTCCATAAACCGTATGAGCGGATGGTTAATTTAGCTAATTACAACTCATTCATAACTGAAAGAGTGAGTGTGTAATATATGTAGAAAACTGTGATCAATCCAAAGAGTGATTTTAAAGTTCAAGCATTTGCTTATTTTAATATATATGAACAATCAATTAGCAGCTGGGGAACCAAACAATGTAAATTGAATAATTAGTTTCTATTGAGTTATTTGCTTAATTTTAGTAATTTTTATCATGGCTTTCAAACACTAAAAAAATAACTACTTTTTAAAGTGTCTGTATAATTTCAATACACTTTCACATCCATCATATTTGTTTGAAAAATCCCTCATCCGCATATGAAAAAGTGCAAATTTACCAAATCATAAAAATTAAATTTAATAAAAATTAAACTAAATTGGGCCATAGATTATTTGTTTTTACAACTATATGATTCCATAGTCATATTTTAATGGATACTTAAAGAGTACTCTTATTACAGTTGGAGTCAACAGGAATTGTGGAAACTCAGTTTGATATGAAAGTCAAAATGAAGATATTATGATAGTTCCCAAATGCATAGAGATATTAAAACATAAACATAAAGTGCATCAGTTTGTGCATATGAAATTATTTTCCCTAAATTAAGAAAAAGTCAAAAACCTTGAAGCAGATTGGAAGTAAGCAAGAAATTGGGAATTAGAAAAGGCTGGGAATTCAGTGCTATCAGGAGAAATGTGAAAGACCCCCCCAGGAAACAGCAGAGAAGCTATTAGTCTGCACTGGCAAAGTGTGCACTTCCTCTGCTGCATCTGCTGCAAAAGGTGGACTACCAGGTCCAGGCTTCTCACGAGTAACCAGCAAGTGGAGGGAGGAATGATGGAGAGGCGTCAGGATTAGCTGGTGCTCCCAGGTGTGATGCTGCAGCAAACCACATGCTCCAAGTCCAGACGTTAGCAGACACACACAGTCTACTGAAAGAGTAGAACAGGGAAATAAGGAACAACAGATGCTCCATTTTGAGAAGTAGCCCAGAAACACAGACTTAGTGTGAGGCAGTTGTGGGGCTCTGTTCTCCGAGGTGAAGTGTGCCCTGTGAAGCCAGTCCCAAAAAGGTGCATCAAGAGAAGTTACAATACACCATTTCACTCACTACCAAACAAGAAACACTTATAGTTAAATTTTAAGGATTGACCATTGCAAAGTGCAAAATACCTTTGGAGAACTATTTGACACCTTCAGCTTCCGATTTTTACTTGATTCGAGCATGTCTATTATGTTGCAACTCTTCTTTATTATAATATAGCAATTTGTTAAACAAAATGAGAGAAATATTTCTAAGTTGTACGTTTATGTTGAACAAAAATGAAATCAAGTCAGCATTTTGAATGGCCAATTTACGTGTTTGTTGTTGGAATTGCTAATATCATGCTAATTATACTTAAATTGCAAAATATATTTAAATAAATGTTCTCCCACGGGATGTTTTGGGTAATAATTAAGCATAATTTCTTCATCTTAAATTCCCAAATTAACTTTTTGATTTTTTCCTCTGTGTAGAAACATGAGCTATATGTATATGTCTTTGCTTTAAAACCCTTTGGTTTCCTCTAAAAGACACTTCAGAGGATTGTGCTGTGGAGCTGCTAATTCTTTATGAGGGTGCTTATGTGTAAGATCCCATAAAGTTTCAGCTTACCATTTCCCCTGTTCATATTCTATGCAAAGCTGCTCTGAGTTATTTTTGTGTTGCATTATCATTCATATAGAACTTATGTTCTGCTACTTCTTTTTACAAGGCCTGTATTTTACAGTTTCATTATCGTCCCCACATTTGTGAAGCGGTTAATGGAAATACATAGACTTTAAAAATATTTGCTGTTACCTAATCTTAAAAAAAAAGTAATACTTGTCCAGATGTGAAGTGTTTGGATAAATAAATTAAAGAAGTTCTGGGGATTTGGGAGGTGTTTGACCCCCTTTTTTCTAAGTGGACAAATTGCCCCTGTTTTTCCATGCAAGATGAACAGCATAAAAATCTTTTTTGTCATGTACACCTTGTGATGAAGGTGCATGCTTTGCTTTCTGATGCTGGGGGTCCCTGTTTTTGTCATTATAACAAACTCAGTTGAAATTAGTCCATGAAGACCTCCTAAAACTTTCAGACTCAACCTCTATCCATTTGTCTCGAGGGCTTACATCATCCTACTAGCCTACATAGACTACTCTAGTGCAGGATGCTCTTACCACTCTGGTTCCATTTTCATAGCTGACTGCAAGTGATGTTCAGTGACAATCCTCAAAACCATGATAATCCCATCTTGATAAAGTGTGTCTTTTCAATCCAGGAAACAACTGCTCCCTTTAGCTGCCCTGTATGACATCTTTGGTATATATGGCACTTGTGAGATCAGCTGTGTTAGTTTTTTACAGCAGAATTGTGAGGATTAAAGATAGTGGATTTAGGGGTTTTTTATCTGGGGCCCTGCTTTTGGAATTCTCTGTCTGGGAAAATTCACCACAGCAAATGTGGCTAGCTTAACACTATAGAACAGTACTTTTAATTATTATTATTATTATTACTACTACTACTACTATTATTATTCCAGGAGAAATCCTGGAATAATTGTTTAGAGTGTTTATTATAGGTATTTTTTTGACTTATAGCTCAGTTCTGTCTAAAGATGCATATTGACCATGGTTATAATTGCTGTAAATAAACTGCATGCATGTTTATCCAAATGATTTTATCTGCAGTGTCTTATTCATTAAAAGAGAGTGATCTCTCAAACTTGTTTCTTTTAACTACTCATTTGCAAGACAACCAAAGAAGTAAGATGGAAACTGTGGTGTCAGAGTACAGAAATACTGCTGTATTTTTTTTATTGCATAATAATTTTCATTATATTTAATACAGTATGAATGATATTAGATACAATATATCTGTGAAGTGTACATTTTATTAACAGCATAATTTCACAGGAATAGAAAGAAACATGAACCATATTTTCAGTTCTTTATCTTAGTATCTTTATGTGTCTTTTTTTTTTACGTTTAGAACTAATTAAGTTTTGCTACCCTAATTAAAAAAAAAAAAAAACAAACACAAGTGTTCTTTGGCCAGTGAAACCCTTCTATAAACTCTCATATTATTGATGTTAACAGAAACTGTTACTTTGAAAACTTGGTCATTCCCTTGTGCTGATACAAGTTGAAATAGAGCCTAAGGGAAACAGAAGACACAGAATAAGGCTTCATAACCGCTGTGTGAAAATGTAGGCAATATAGAAGACTCATTACTACAGATAAAACAGAACCATTTCCTAGAGGACTTTTTATAATAGTTTTGGGCAATTGCATTAAAAAGTTAGTCTGTATAACAAGATGTTGTGACTTTTATGTTAATGAAGGGCATTAAGGAGATTCTAATTATGGTGTCTGGTCTGAAAAATTAAGATTTAAAAATCTGAGATGTTTGAAGTAAGCGTGACTGTAGCCTCCAGTCACTCAGACAAGATGGTGACTAAACTTTTTTTGTTAAAAAAGCTATTACGAATGCTACTGCATTTCGTTACTGAGCAGTGAAATAACATTTGTGTCCAGGAGGACTTGTTAACTCTCTGTAAGTACATAAATTGTTTTACTAAATGGATTCTCCAATGATGCATAATTCTAATTATAAGCTCTGTGCCCTTGCACCTCTTTTTCTTTATCATCAGGCCACAAAATTCTTGCACAGAAGGGCTCATTCTAAAAGTACGATAAATTGATCATAATTCTCTAGTACAAGTTTTCAAAAGTTTTAAAATGCTATTTGAATAGTGAGGTTCTCTGGGTAAGGATATGCCAAAAATAATTCACCACAGTTTGGTCAGTCCGCTGACCGGTCACATATTCTGTCGGGCTGAGCTGATTCCCTCTCCTGCTCCATTGACACGATCACCACTGACTGCTATGGGAATATACAAACCTACATTCAGACTGTACATTTGAGTATCTTAACCTTGAACCGAATCCTGCCCTAATCTCTCTTACCTACATGATCTTTTATTTTCCTTTTCCTTCAGAATATTTTCTGTCAGCCACCGTGCTGAGTCAGTGTCATTTCTTACCGCTAACACAGATATGAACTGAAATCTGGAGTTTTTTACAATTAACAGTATGCAAGCAAAATTATTTTCAAGAAATTTGGAGGAACTTAATAACTTCTCCCACACACACTTCTTTATCAAATTTAGCGATCAGATTTAGCTGACACTTCTCAGAGGAGTATTCCAGGCAGACAAACAGACAAGCATAATTTTGTGTGCTTCATTTTCTTAGGAAATCAGCTTAAACGTATTGTTCTCATTTCTTTACTTTTCTTACCTATTAGCCCTACTTTCCATTTCTGCGTGACAAGTAGGTATTATATATTCATGTATGCTATTATGTTGTTATTTTGCTAAAACGTTCATAGATTTGTAACCATTCCTCTTCAGTAAATCTTATTGAGAGCAACTGATCTTGGGAAACAAATATATCTGTTCACCTTGCTGAAAACGTTTATGTTACATTTTTGCCTTGTAAAATTTCCCTACTTCTGTTAATGACAGCGCAATATTCAGTGAAAAAAAATGGAGCAAAAAGCAACGGAAAAAAAGTCAGTGGAGATGTGGACTAGTTTTCTTTTCAGGAAGTATTTATTCATGTCTCATGTCTGTTGTTTGCTATTGACAAGCCCATGGAGCAAAAGTAAATAATTTCTTTAAAATATTTTTCTGAGCCAGGTATAGCTCTGCCTGTCTAGACATATATAAAGATGTTGAAATATGCCATAGGTAAGGGCATCATTAATTCATTTTAGATAGGACATAATAAACATTTATTACTTTTGCTGGTTTATTTTTTGACTGTTATTAGGTATCATTCAACAGAAGCTCAGGCTCCTGTTTTCTTGTTAAAAGCAAAGCAGTTTTCTCCAACTTGGGCATAAGGAACATAACTCGGAGCAGCAGGACAAAAACTGTTTAACCTGTTATTTCTAGCCAGGAAGTTCCAGTAAAACTATTTGTCAGGCTTTATAAATACTGTTTTCTTTATGTGTTCACTTTCCAAGCATTTCTCTCTTCCTTGATGCTACAGAATTTTTTTTTTTTTAATTCTTATTGGCTATGCAAATCATTTATGTATATTTATTTCAATTCTACATCAATAATATAGGAATGGTTACATTATTATTACAACTTAATCCCGTGAGTGACTTATCAAAACGCTTGATACTAAATCAGTCCAGGTACTTGTCTATATATTCCAGCCAAGCAAGTTATCCTGTTCTATGCTCAATTCCCCAATTAATTATAGCTTCTTCTGGGTAAAAGGTATATACCTATAACTCAGTTGCTTATGCCAAATAGCAAAACTCCTAATTAGCTAGGCCTCTCATGAGCCTAATTTTCCCTCCTTGTATATAGGCAAAGTTAAATATTCAGTGGGGTCAACAGTATTATTTCAGCCCGCTGTTTGATGTCTGTTTTGAAAAACATGTTGCAACAGGCTTTTTTCAATGTATCAATAAACAATGGGTAAAGAAGGATCAAAATAGTTTAATCATTGTGTTGGAACAATTTACCTATCAATTATTTGACATCTCATTTTAATTTCTTTTTTTAGAATTTAAGTCTAATCACAAATTTGTCAGGGCCCTGAAGGCACCATTCGGCCTTACTGGCTCTGCCCAGCTCTACCTGGGGCCTCCCCCCAGCACAGCCCATGGGGCCAGGAGCCTCATTTCAGCTCAGCCTGGAGCCATCAGTTTCTGTCCAAACTACATTTTAGGCATGCTGGTATCCAGCCCTTTCTCTGACCCATTTCCCATGGCCCTAGGACTTGTGCTGTTGGCGGTCTGTCTCCTGGATGGGTCTTTCGGACATAAATTACAGCTTGTCTCCAGCCCTGCCTCTGACCCTGACTCATTGATGGACTTTGGACCCACTCTGTAGCCTTGTCTCCAGCCCTGTCTTTGGCCTCATCTCCTTTTGCTCCTGGCTGGACTGCCTGGGCCTGGTTCATTGTTTGCTGTGTCTGGGGCTGTCGAGGGACCCAATGGACCCAGTCCCTGGGCTCTGCTCGTCGTGTTTAGTCCCTGCACGACTGCCTCCCATCAGTACAGGCTCTGCCAGTTCTGAGGTCTGGCAGTGTTGATCTGCTCGAGGGTAGGAAGGCTCTGCAGAGGGACCTGGACAGGCTGGATCAATGGGCCGAGGCCAACTGCATGAGATTCAACAAGGCCAAGTGCCGGGTCCTGCACTTGGGCCACAACAACCCCATGCAGTGCTACAGGCTTGGGGAAGGGTGGCTGGAAAGCTGCCTGGCGGAAAAGGACCTGGGGGGTGCTGGTTGACAGCCGGCTGAACATGAACCGGCAGTGTGCCCAGGCGGCCAAGAAGGCCAATGGCATCCTGGCCTGTATCAGAACTAGTGTGGCCAGCAGGAGTAGGGAAGTGATCGTGCCCCTGTACTCGGCACTGGTGAGGCCGCACCTCGAATACTGTGTTCAGTTTTGGGCCCCTCACT
>NW_008825615.1:16913399-16918805 GCF_000699105.1 Pygoscelis adeliae
CTGCCCAGGGAAGTGGTGGAGTCACCATCCCTGGAAGTATTTAAAAGACGTGTAGATGTGGCGCTTAGGGACATGGTTTAGTGGTCATGGTGGTGTTGGGTTAATGGTTGGACGCGATGATCTTAGAGGTCTCTTCCAACCTTAATGATTCTATGATTCTGTGATTCTATGGGGTCACCCTTACCTCCCAGTTTGTCATCAGGCAGTAGCTGGCCCCTGCTGCTCCCTAACAAAATTATTGTATTATAAATTGCCTGGTTCTTGTCGATTCTGTAGGGGCTACAAGGCTGCATATTTAGTGTCTTGTCACACTGCCTAGCAGGACAAGTTTTCTGATAGCTAAACCATCTGGCCTTTATAGTATATTTTAGCTAGTTAAAAAATGGTGATGGGAATAGGTCTCAGCATCTTCCAGCATGTACCCTTAGATCCATAGGAATCCAGGAGCCATCTGCCCTAGTCCAGCATATATCTTCCAAGGCATAAAAGTCTTTACATTATGTGCCAATGAGACAGTTATAGCTTCATGCATGATGTTCTTCTTCAAAACCTCTATTACATTGATAATTTACAGTCAGAGAAGATTTCTGATTTATTTGGCTGTCCACATAAGTACCCAAAGTCTTCACAAGTATGGGATATCTGGAAGAATTTTTCTGTGCACTGAAGTGGAATCCTAAGAGAGTCTTGCTATAAGAGAACTGTGTATGTGGCCAAGAATAGCTGTTGAGGTGGTGAATGAGCATAGTTAGCACCCACACCTTCTCGGCTCTGGCTTTCAAAGACAGCATGTCTAGTCCCCTTCTCCAACATGGCTGATCAGACAAGGATTTGCAGGTGACCCAAATATTTGTAGAAACTGGATGTATCAGATCTCTGGGCCAACAAAAGCTAATGACAGAGTGCCTTGTCAACTAGTACAAAATACGTGTGTCACTTTGTCTTTAGTGTGCTTCTTGGCAAATACCATATATGCATCAGAAACTGAATTTAGAAGTGGCTGGATTGTTTCAAAATTCATAGTCCCACCCCAGGGTGGAGAATGTAAGATGCCGTCCTGTTGCCTCTCACACATTCTGTCACAAGTCAGGCCATCTGCATTTCCTGTATGATATCTGCTGTCTCTTGATTTCCATGTATGTCCATGTCCATACAAAATCTGTTTCCAGGAATCACTGTAAAGCTAGTGAACCAGTATCTTTGTGCAAGGTGGGCTGTCTATGTGTTTTTCTCTAATCAGTTGCTTGAGTGCCCAAAGGAACAATAACCAGCCCTGATTTCAAAACCAAAGTGGGTTGTTGCTTTCTTAGTGGAATTCAGTGTTGGTTTAAGCTGGATGTTGTTGTTATATGTACCATGACTAATTAATTTAAAGGGCTTTTGTAGAGAGCTGTGTGTAGAGATGTTTTTCTTGATGTTGACTGACTTGACTCTTTGATTAATGTAGTTTAAGCCTGCTTTCCCAATGGGTGTGTGATTTTAGAGCATTCCAGCATGGTCCAGACAGTGTCCTCTCTGTTAAATCTTCAGGACAATTAGTAGATGACTGAGAGGCAGGGAAGCATGGAAACTGGCTCAGAAGTCTGTTCTCTTTGTAATTGTGAGGGATAAGAACAAACTCTTTCAATTCGGGACAGATTAAAGACTTTTGGAGAGGAAATAAAACTGATGGTTTTATAAGACAATAGTCTTATCCTGACTTGCCTCTCTGAAGAAACTGTTTTAGCTCCCTGCTTTAGTTTACTCTTGCATCATCCCATATATACAAAAAATCAAACAAACCCAACAAACCCCAGTAGGGTCTCTTATGTCTCTAGGTGAGACACGAATTCCAAGAAGTAGCTGTTGGCCCCTAGGTGGAGCATCAAAATGGAAAGGCCACAGAGCAGGCAGGGTGAGAGTCTTGGGAGGCAAGAGAAGAAGGGCTCATTTGCTCAATCAAATGGGCCAAGTTTGCAGAAGGAAACACTTTTGTTTCCTGGTGGTGTTGGCTGCCATATAAAGGTACAAACTGATCTTGGAAGAGTGATGGCAAAGTTTGTGAGCCCAGAAGTTCAAGCCTGATTCCTTCCTGCATGATATATGTCATGAAAGTTTCTTATGGGAAGATGTTCGGAAATGTTTCCGAACATTTATCGGAACATTTTGCACACAGCGTAGGGATGGGGCAAGTGATAGAACTGCCTTTCTTGCCAGGGGCCTGAAAGGCCCTGTTGAATGCTCAAGGATAATCCACTTATATTGCAGAAGACTGCAATCACAGCCCTCTGGAAACACACTCAGGACCCACAACAGGAGCACTAATAGAGTGCTGCCAGAGGCTGCACTGCTGCCTCTGGTGAAACAATCTGTATATCAACCTTTGTTTCTGTGTTAGTGACATATTGTCTTCAAACTGCCTAGATCATGCTATGGTGTAGATACACTGAGTTAATATAAAATGTTAAACAAATAATTATTAAAATACTTCATCTTTTAGAGATATTTGTTTTGTTCCAGTGCTGTATACACTGATGTTTTCCAATATTTTCCACATGTAATTCTTTCTCATAAGAAGATATCTTTACTAAACAAAATTAAATTATTTCATGAAAAAAACTCTTAAATCTTTTATTTTCTTCTACATCTTCTAAGGTCTTCTAAGTTTTTTTCTTTTTAGCCCTTAAACATATAAAGGTACACCACTGCCCACTAGCATCTTGCTGAAGATCACCAATGTTGCAGTAAGTCTTTCCCAAAGCAAAAGCTGTAATGTCAACCAGTTACATATTTCTTTTGGTTGTTAAACAATGCAGGTTCACTGACATATTTTTGGCTGCTATTTGTTCCCTTGGAAGTAATCTGCTCTGAAGAACATCCTTTATACCAGATATATTAAAAACAAACAGCCTTCTGTCTTCCCCACTACCAGTCAAAATCTGCATAACCACAATAGTCAAATCAGTGAATAAGACTCATTTTAATCTGTATATTTTCACTTAAAACAAGAATTTCTTTATGCTAGATTCAAGTTCTGCTAAGGCTAGTTAGAAAGAAACCTACTGTAATCAAAATCTGTATAACAGTAACACGTTTTTCTTTGCTAGCTACATTATTTGATTAAATTTAACATAATCTAGGTTACATAAGAGTTTTGAAATCTATTTAAAATAAAGATTTCTTCAAGGTGTGGTTCCATCCTGAATCTAGTTCTGCTGTGATTAAAAAAGCCTCACTGTGTATATAGTAGTAAAATTAAACCTTATTGAAAGATGTAAAATGGACTTTCTTACTATGCCTCTGGAGCTCTTTCATTTCATTCACTGAAGCATGGGCAGTATTTAAAAGCCCAAAGTGTTTTATTCATCATCACCTTTGCATTTCTAGTTTTCACTGAATCTGGTGTTGCAATGTTTTAGTGATAGCAGCTTATGATAACTATTTTAATCTTAGTGGCTGTGTTTACTTTTTGATCCTACAATGTGCTTAACATGTCTTTGTTTTTTGTGAATTGTTTTGCTGTACACATAGAGCTTATTGACAAAAGGTACAAATTTACATCCTTACACTTACTAGTTACCATCATCTCACAACGGGTGTGCAATTTGCCAGTCTAACTAGTCACAACAGACCTAACAGTGGGTGACAAGGAGGACTTCAGCTTGTGCAATCAGGAAGATAACTGTTGCATTCAAAAGTTTATATTCTGGTGGTCTTGTGGAAAATATTGCACAACCAATATTGCATACTTCTATAGCATAATTGCCATAATGTTACAAAGCCTATCTTATTTGTCTTACAGTTTAATTTCTAGATACTTGCCTTTGAATTTTACAAGGGCAATATATATATTTTCAGTGAAATAATCATGTCTTTCATATGAATTAGAAAATTAATCACTGAACAATATTCTCAGTTTTATGCTACTACTTTTTAAAATGCAGTAGTTATCAGAAAAGTGGAACAGAATAATACCACATTTGATGTTGAAATCAAGTATAATTAATATTTCAAAAGAGAATAAAAAGTATTATGTACATTATTAAGTTTTAGAATTAAAATGTAAAATATGCAAACTAAAGACTAGGATAGTAATTTCTTAAGTGCTGTGATCTAATTAGTGATATGATATTTATGCCTTAAGTTGTTAAAGAGAAATTCAAAGGGCTGACAAGGTCAAGAGGCTGAAAGACACAAATCTCTGGCAAAGGCAGCTCTTGAACATACAGACTGTTAGCCTTCCAGCAGAACTCTGCACTGTGGTTTGTTTTCATGAAATATTCCTAATCTGGTGAAATACTGCTTTTCTGTGAGGTCACATAGGAGATTTTATTACATTAAATGACATTTAAATGCTTATCTGTACAGCTTAAATTGTCAGGTATTTTGTAAACTATAAGATGAGTTATTTTGCAAATCTGTTTTCTGGCGAAGTATCTTTAACTTACTCAAGTTAAATAGAAGAGAAATAGCCTCTCTATGGAATAGGTAAAAGAGGAATCAAACGATAGTAAAAAATATCTTGCTCTCTCAAGTAGTCTCTCCCTTTCTCTGTCCTCTCCCTTTGCTCCCTCTCTCTTTTCAGGGGAAAAAAAAACCCAGAACCACACCTTAAAAATCATTATTCACTGTCACATAAATAAGAGCCAGTTCTGACACTACTGAATGCTATCAACTCTCCCAGCGGAAGACATCTTCCAGTGATCAAGATAACAATGACTTCATAGAGATCCCCTCTTGCTTCTTTAAATAGTAAAATAAATTTAACCATCTCATACCTGAAGAATCAGTTACATTATTGTCATGATGCATCAAATACAGATATTTTCAAAAAGCATAAGAGCCAGGCATACATCTTAATAACTTTTCAGGTATTTCATAGGACCTTGTTACAATGGACAGAGTTTTGAAAAATTGCTTAGAAGGTTTATCTATAAATCTGCAATATATCCAGAACTTAGAATGTGTCTAAGAACTTAGTGTTCTAATTCAAACCTTCTGAACCAAAGAAAATACTGTATTAACTTTGATATAGACAAAAAAAAAAAAAAGCAGACTGAGGCATCTTTTCTATCTGAATAAGACTGAAGAACATCCTACAACTGTGTAGTGGATTAAGGTCCACGACAGGAAAGACTGTAGGTGCCTAAAAGCAGGATTTAGTTGAACTTTGAATGGCAAAGTTGCAATAAAAAATGCCGATCCAATTGCTGCCTCAACCCAACAAACAAAATTTAAGTCTTCATGTCTGACCTGAAAATTTGTCATACAGCTATGGTTTAAATTATCCCACATAATCTGGTCTGATCTTTTTATACTTTGAGATGCCATCTTCCTAAATTGAGAGCTTATATTCTATTTACAGCTAATAGGAGTGAGTCATTTGCTTGTGAAAGCCTTCACAGGGTGATCATCTCTACCTGAATT
>NW_008825615.1:16918824-16920615 GCF_000699105.1 Pygoscelis adeliae
TTGTTTTTTCAGTTGTTTACTTTTCTCTATAAAATACATAGGCATCCATCTCCTCTCATTTTACATGTTGAAGCTTTATCACTACACAGCAAGGAATGCAGTGTTTGTGGGTCTACAGCCTTTTGTAAATGAAACAGTTATTGTTTACTAAACTGAACAGTCATTATTTGCAATAAACTCTGTGAACTGGGATTCTGGGGCTCTAGCCCTTACTTCAGGATTTCTGTCGATTTTTATCCAAACTTTTTTGTATCCTATCTCTTTTTATATAAAGATATACAGGAGGAACTCTTCAAGCTGTGAATGTAAGCCACTTACTGCCAGTTAGGGTTCTAGCCTCAGGGTTATTGCAGAAAAGACGGGCATTAATTTTCTGGCTAATTCTGTGTAATGCTCACAGGGAGTGGGGATTTCTGGGTTCTTGTGTTGAGGAATGCTGATGAATTTTACATGAAACAGTAGCTGTATAATGTAGATATGATTTGTCTGGAGGAAAGGATGGAAGCTAGGATCCCTTCAGCTAGCTGGCTTGCTCCAGTGGTTACTGGCGTGCAAAAACATGCATCTTCAGATCCATTCTGAGCAGTGGTACAGTTTTATCTGGAAGCAATAAAAAATATTTCTGACTAGTTCAGAACTTTGTTCTCACCTAAGAAATAGAAGAACTGGGTTTAAAAAACCAAAGGCAAAAGAAAGACAAAAATAAGTCTCACACTTGTACTGAGTTATTTAGTACATCACTAGGCTCCTAGAGAAACAGTTGTCCTACAAGATTGTATTCTCTACAGGAGATTTTGGCATCTGATGTAGTTACTTAAGTAGAAAGGATATTCTTTTGGGGTGACTCGTATGTACCCATTCTTATCACTTGACACTGCAGGGATGTTGGGATGTTGGGAATGACTCAGTAAACTGAGGGCACTAAAAGACTATTCCTGCATAAGCAGGTAATTAGGTGCAATAGGGGCAGACCACTAGAAAGAAGTGGCTGATGCTGAGAGTCCTGCACCTCTGTATTGTATAGGGTCAGGGGCTCTGCTTCAGGTTAGATTTAGTCTGGCTCCTGGGCAAAAAGCTTCCACTAAAAATGACTCAAAGTTCACTGAAGACAAAAACTGTTATGTGCACATTGGATGACTCAGTGGTGGTGTAGCTAACGGGCTGGTTTTTAACATAATGCCCCCTTGAAGCACTAGAAATATCTAGTTCACATACATCAAAACACAGCTGGGCAGCATCACATTACTCACTAAATGCTGCTGCATTTGCTTTTAAATCTTGGGGATGCTGGTAAATCAGACAAAAGTTAAATCCACAGTGCCAGTTACTGGGAAAAAGTTCTTTATAATCTTTAGAGAAATCTGTTCACACTCTGAAAAGTTAAATAGATGAGCTTTATCTTTGCTTGTGGATTGTATACCATCCACACAGATTATTGGTCTATCTCGTATTTGTTACAAATTTTTTATACAATAGCTCTATAGTGTAACTAGTCATAGATATGTCAACATCCATAATGTTTCATTCCAAGGTATCATTCCATAGCAGCACAAAGGAACTCCAGCCAGTAAGACAGCTTCATCGGGGGCCCAACTTAAATGCCTCTATGCAAACACACGTAGCCTGGGGAATAAACAAGAGGAGTTAGAGATGTGCGTACGCCTGCAGGGCTACGACCTTATTGGCATCATGGAGACGTGGTGGGATGGCTCCTATGATTGGAGTGTTGGGATGGGAGGATACAGGCTCTTTAGGAAGGACAGGCAGGGGAGACGAGGAGGGGGTGTTGCC
>NW_008825615.1:16922390-16951558 GCF_000699105.1 Pygoscelis adeliae
TGGTGAGACCCCACCTGGAGTACTGCATCCAGCTCTGGAGCCCTCAGCATAAGAAAGACACGGACCTGTTGGAGCGGGTCCAGAGGAGGGCCACAAAAATGATCAGGGGGCTGGAACACCTCTCCTATGAAGAAAGGGTGAGAGAGTTGGGGTTGTTCAGCCTAGAGAAGAGAAGGCTCTGGGGAGACCTTATTGCAGCCTATCAGTACTTAAAGGGGGTTTATAAGAAAGATGGGGACAAACCTTTTAGCAGGGCCTGTTGCAATGGGACTAGATGTAATGAAGAATTTTTTTACGCTGAGGGTGGTGAAACACTGGCACAGGTTGCCCAGAGAGGTGGTGGATGCCCCATCCCTGGAAACATTCAAGGTCAGGCTGGATGGGGCTCTGAGCAACCTGATCTAGTTGAAGATGTCCCTGCCCATGGCAGGGGGATTGGACTAGATGACCTTTAGAGGTCCCTTCCAAGCCAAACTATTCTATGATTCTATCTCGTATTATTACAATCTTTGAAAAGATTGTGTCATTTTGATTTGAAAACTATATATGCATTTGTTCAAATTTACTCACAGCTTATTTTCAGTGGAAATAAGATATCAGGGTTCAGTTGTAAAAGTGCTAATCTCTAATTGTTCTTAACGTATCTCTCACTGAAATCAGTACTGGTTATCAAATAGTAGCAGATGCTTTTACCTTAAGTCTATGTAAATAATAAAATAACAATATTCTAAAAGTTAGCTCAGGAAGATCACAAGTGAAAAGAAAGTAAGATCATAATAATAACTTGCCTGAAAATTAATTATGAATTATGATTCAACAGCCACCTACATGAAATAGTGTAAAGGCCTTAATAATCAAAAGGTTAGAAAGAGAAAAACAAAGACAGAACTTTAATATTTAACAAAGCTGTAAAACAAACTAAATTAAGAGATCATTATCAATTGTGAAAATTACAGCCTTCCTGCAAATTTTGCATAAACGTATAGAGGAGTGATTGATGCTAGAAATTTGGAAATATTAGATAAACCTTGGTGTGTTGCTTTATCAGCAGACAAAAATTATTCAGTTTTAGTGGTAAAGCGTGTTCTAATAAAAAAATCAGTAGGACCAGCAGTATTAACAGTGTGTTTTACAGTAAACAACTAAGAACCTTTCCAAACCACTGCCTACAATAAGACCCCATAATAGTAATGACAACTGGATCTATGAATGAAATACCTTAGTCAGACACTTCACTTTCAGAGTTAGAAGAAGTGTTGAATCTTTCACATACTACTAGAGTGTGCTGAGTCTAGGTTGGAATTCCGAATTCACATCACAATTAAAAAAAAAAAATTCTTCTATACCATTACTTTTTAAAAGCACTCACTTTTGCTCTCTACCTCGTGGAGTGCATTCATGGGAGTTATTCAGAACAGATGAAAGGATTAATGGGATAAAGTGAGTAATTTATCAGATTGTAAAATAGGGCAGGATTTTAGCAATACACTAAAGAAATATTTGTATTTTTCTATTTATTGAGAGAGAATATTATACCATTATGTAAAAGGGATGTATCAGAATGAGTAGTGATTCTGACTACACTGACAAATTAAGACCACATAAGAGATCTGAATTTCTTGAAGAATGAGCAGTTAAGGAATCTATTGGCTGGTTGATATTTACTGCAGTTCCTTTTATATCTTGCAGACAAGAGTAGGCTAATAAAAAGAATACGACACAGTGGTCTCTGCAGACTTACCAAAATACTTAAAGATTTTTCTGATGTTGTTTGTGATGTGGCTTTTCAGTGCATGTATCAAAACAAAATCAAATCAGTACACAAGAAGAAATTAAACTAAGTAGTGCAAGTGCTCTTCTGGTGCTACTGTCTTCTTGCATAGTTTTTCAAAATATTCTGTGATTCCAAAAACTGTGAAGACCTGTATTTTAAGCTTTATTAAACATCCCTAAACAAACAACAGTTACATGACTAGTTCAGAAGGAATAAGGTAGACATTCTGGAAGAAGACTTACAGGGTTCTTGAGGTTTATGGTTTCAATTCATATCAACAACTGTCAAATTGCTGCACAGGATAAAAGAAGACAAAACACCATATTGGGATGTATGAACAGGAAAATAGACTTCTATAAGCAATGTAGAATAAACCTTCCTTTCTATTTAGCACTGCAAAGACCTTAGCTGATGCATGGTATTCAGTTTTGGATACCGTACCTCAAACGCAATATGTAGTAACTGGAGGAAAGCCAGTTTAAAGAAAAAATAGATTGATCTTAGGCCTATAGAGAAAAAAGAATGAAGTGGTGTAGTAAAAAAAAAAGAAAAAAGAAAACCAGAAATGTTTTTCTTGGTGGGATTTAATTTCCATATACCATATTTACTAACACTAATCCTTGTGTATAGAAGAATGGGGCGGGAAAGTAAGAATCTCTGCAAAATACATGACTGGAAAAAAATTATCCTCTTTTTTCTCCTCGCCATCATTGGCTGTGGTGATGGCTAGTGTGAATTGAGTGTCTAGTTTGGGTTATCTGCTTCTTGGTGAGAAGCATTGCTGAAACAGTGATTTTAATTGTTCTTTCTTATAATTTTTAATTCATGGTTTGGTTTGCTTGTGCTTTTGGCAAGCTAAACTTGAATACTAATGCTTTACATTTATTTAACACTTTATTTTCATCTGGGCTAGAATTTTTTTCAACTATGGTGATACGTGCTGGATGTTACCAGTACATATTTAAAGACCTTTGGTACAAGTGGGAGGTCAATTGATTGCGTTTTTGTAACATATTAATAGTATATATGTTGTTGTTCAGAAATATATCAGATATTAAGCATGATATTTATAATTAATACCTAAAAGATTTTACTGGAAATAACTATTAATACTTCATTTCAATATTAGTATTTTTAAAATCTAATTAACCAATTACTCCTCTGAGCACGAGTATATGAGCTTGACAAGGCAGCTGCCAAAGAGATGTCTTTTTCAGCCTGTTGTAGTGTCTTAGGTTAACAGTTTGACCAAACTTGTCAGACTGGCATGGTATTCAGCATGGCATTTTCAGCTGCTATTTTTTCTGCTAAATTTCCAGTGTTACAAGAATAATGTTCCCACAAAAAGTGTGTGTTTACTATGCAAATACTCCACAATACCAATATCATTAGCCTAAACTAGAGGGGTTGGTAACTCTGAGAAAAAAACTAGGATGATCAGAGGTGTTCAGGAAGGATGAATTGAGGCAATGGCTCTGAAAAGATCACTGTAATTCAAGCAGAAGAAGCTGTTTCTGGCAGCTCGTGGCAGTAGCAGCAAACTGTACAACCCATGGCTTAAAGTTTAAATTGAGTAGCGTTATGTAGTACTGTGTAGTATTGTGTAGTAAGCCATATTATTTTCCTAAGAGCAAATTGCGTTTTAATAGAACACAGTATTGAGAAGTTCAATATTTTGTCATAATTTGTTTCTTATATTCAATGGGGAATTTTCCTTGTTGCAGCTCCAGACTGTTGTGTCTCATCCTTTCACTGGGCACCTCAGAGAAGAGTATGTCTCCATCTTCTATATTAACCCCTTCCTCCCCAGTTCATAAACCACTGCTTTAGGTTATCTTTTTGCTGCCTTTTCTCCGGTTTCCTTATCCTCTTCCTCACACGGGCCATGTCCTTCTGCCCCCAAGCATCTTAATGGCCTTTTGCTCATTTGAATTTGTCAATATTTGTGGGGTTTTGTTGGGGTTTTTTTTTTTGGCAAGTTCCTTTTTATTAGTCTCTGGAAATACTATTCTTCTCAACTAATTTTATCTGTGTAAAATTAGGCAAGAGGTCAGGTCAGCTTCCTTCAGAATCAATGAAAGAAGAATGATTCATCCTATCTGAAGAGATGTCTATCTTACTTTACAATCTATTCTTTTTTTAAATCCAGTCCTCAATGTTATCTCATAATTTAAATTGTTATATCTGGATTTTATAAGCTATTCTAATCCTCCTTTTTGTCAACATTTTTGTCTAATTTTGTTTCACTATCATGGTCCTGCTATTTTGTTCAGCTATTAATAAAAATTTCTGATAAGACTAGTCTAAAACCTGGATTTGAACACACTGCTAGTAGTTTCCCTCCTGTCTGACACTTCCTTTTCATGTAGTGAAATCACTAGGAAATTTAGATCGGCTGGCTTCTGAATTTTGTCAGTGTATTATGTGCTGTGGAACTTTAAATTCTTTACCTCTCAATCATCACACAGTTAGTGTAAATCTAAGATGTTGTGATTTGCAAAATTATGTGTATTATTATTCTGTTCAGTCATAACTGAATTTGTCTCCTAGACAAAGGATATTGTTAGAATTACTCTGGAGTCTTCCACTGAGAGGTCTTTTTCAATGGAAAATGTACTATTTTATCAACATTTTATAAGCTTGTACTTAGTTCAGTAAACCATAGAAAAGGAAATAGCTCACAACTTCTGGATTATTTTTTTCTTAAAATAAAAAAGACACTACTACTGCAGCTGCTTCCACCTGTATCAGAAGAGGCAATTTTTCAGGAATTACCTCCTGAGATGTTGGAGAGTTAAAGCTGTCCAATTTTTATTCATTACTCCTTGAAGTCTCAAAACCCCCAGTCACAGGAAAAAGATGACATCCCACAAATACTTGTTATTGTCAAGAAGTAAAAAAATGACATTTTTTTTTAATATGAGCATTTTCATAGAACAGAAAAAACATTTCCCAAGTACACATATCCAGAAAGGAATCATGGTATCTCTGTCTCTTACCAAACAGTCAAGAAGGAGCAGCCAAAAATGAAACGTAGTCTTAAAGAACTCATTAAAATTGCTTTCGGTATCCTAAATAGAATAAATGTTCCATGAGAACCTGTATTTTCACACCAGGTGTTCTTGTTTTTTAATATGGTAACAAAACCAAAACCACTTACAGAATAGATAATGATATGGAAGGAAAAGTGGCTTATTTTGATAGGTGGAGTTTCATCATTAAATGATACATCCCAGATCAAATGACACAGATAACATAAAAGCTTTTAATACTACCAAACATATGGAAATTAAAAGATGAAAGTGCTCTCATTCTGCAGTATTGAATAACGCTGTTCCATCAAGAAATCAATAAAAGATAGGTTTTGTGTTTGGCCAGCAGGTAACAATAAAACTGCAGCTACAGATCTGTGGCAGATAAGGCTGAAACAACTTCATTAGGTTATTTAGTCCATCTACCTCTCTCATACCATGATCAAATACAGGTTTGTAAGAAAAGAGGGTGAATAATGACAGATTGCAAGCATCAGAGTCTGCTAGTAAGGAGAGGTAACAACACACCCCCTTCCCCCCCTCCCCCCCAGCTATTATGATAGCTAACTGAAGAGAAAAAGAACAGGGAGGGAAGGAAAATCAAATCTTTTCATTGTAGTATGGAATTATGAGAATTACGAAGTAGTTGGTCAGAAAAAAAAAATCCACACCAAAGAAGTTTGTGGTATGCTTTGGGTTTTTTGTGGTTTTTTTAAGTATAAAAAAAGCATAAAGAAGCATAAATCTAAAGAAAATAGAAGAGAAAGGAGCTTAAAAAAGTATGATGAGAGAGAACAAATAGCTCTCCTTTTTCTTTGCATTCCTCTTGATTCTTCCAGTTGTTATTTTTCTTCTTTTTTCCCATTTTTAGGATGATACTTCACTAAGTATCCCCTCCTTTCCTCTTTGCTTTCTCTTTCCATATGAATTTGCATTTGGAAATTCAGGGCTTATTTTTGTTTAGTTGTTTGAAACAGGGACCCTGCATTCACACTGATAATAGAACTCTGAGCATACCTTACTTCTCCAAACCATGATGGTTTTGTTAACAACAATGGCAAGAAAGGCAGCATTCATAGTTCTTTTGTATTCCATCTTCTTGGCTGGCATTCACCTTTTTATTCTAATCCACTAGCAGAGAGAATTGCCATTAATCTTACACAGTTTTCTCAGTTGCCTTTCTCACCCCCATCTCATCTCTCAGTCCAGGCAGGTTTTTTTGTGAGGGGTATTTCGAAAAGACAAACTTTAGTTGTGGAGGTTAATCTGTCTAGGCTTCTTTCATAGTCATCGGAGAGAAATAGACTGTTTTAGACATTGATTTAATGTAGGAGCTGAATGATGGAGAATGGTTTACTCCTTCATTTGCTACATGCAGCTGTCATGGTTTAACTTCAGTCGGCAACTGAGTACCACACAGCCGCTCGCTCACTCCCCCTGCCCCGGTGGGATGGGGAAGAGAATTGGAAGAGTAAAAGTGAGAAAAAACTTGTGGGTTGGGATAAAAACAGTTTAATAATTGAAATAAAATAATAATAATGTAATAATAATAATACACAAAGCAAGTGATGCACAGTGCAATTGCTCACCACCTGCTGACCAATGCCCAGCCAGTCCCTGAGCAGCGGCCCCCCCGGCCAGCTTTCCCCCAGTTTATGTACTGAGCATGACGTCACATGGTATGGAATATCGCTTTGGCCAGTTTGGGTCAGCTGTCCTGGCTGTGCCCCCTCCCAGCTTCTTGTGCACCTCCAGCCTTCTCAGTTGGTAGAGCACGGGAAGCTGAAAAGTCCTTGACTAGTGTAAGCATTACCTAGCAACAATTAAAACATCGATGTGTTATCAACATTATTCTCATCCTAAATCCAAAACACAGCGCTGTACCAGCTAGTAGGAAGAAAATCAACTCTATCCCAACTGAAACCGGGACAGCAGCTTAATAGAATCTGGAACCTAAAATAGAAATAAAAAAAATTTGCATCAAAAATTGATTCTTTTCATTCAGTTCAATATTCAGTAGTCTCTACTAACATCCCCTGTAACCTCTTCCCTGAGAATTGGTGGAAGAGTCTTTGTCAGGTCAGCCAAATTCTCTTACTGTTTAACTAAGGCTAAATAACTAAGGCTACCTTCTTTTCCCATAAAACATGACATTCCTTCACATGGCTTCTTTCTTCCTCATCTCTTTTGAACAACCAGTCTTCACCTGCATCTTCTGCTTTTCTTTCTCAGTTGCATAGATGGCTCCCCTGAAGCCCATTATTATTTTGGTCTCAGTGGTTCTCTTGCTTTTTGTATTTGTTCTGTCATCCATCTGAATAGTAGTTATTGCTTCTTAGCTATTTCATACTTTTCCTACTCATTTCCTTACCACCCATTACCTGGATAGGTAAGTAATCCCCATATTAACACCTTGTCAGGGGAATAACTAAGTACTACTGTAGTCCATGACATGACTGTTCCACAGGCATGGAATCTTCCACAATGGTTTGGTCTTAAAACCTTTCTCCGCCCACAAGGGACATCAGAGACTTGGGAAGCTATTTCACCAGAGACATCTTATTCCATATTAAAATAACAACAATTTAAACAAGTCGGCACTTTCATGAGAAAAAGCTGAGCTTTACTAATCGTTCTACATAAATATGAGCCAGTGACAATAAAAATATACCAAATACAAAGAAATTCTAAGCAATGGATTTAGCTAAAACTCCTATTCAAATTACTGAGAAAAATAGACAATAAGAGTCAGGTTCTGAATGTGTTAAGATGGAAAACAAAACAAAAAATTTCTCCTGCAATAGCAATTCCTTCAGTATTGACTTTCTCCATATCAAAAAATGTTATGTCTGCCCCCTCCTTCTCTTCTTACAGGTACTTTTTGGCAGCCAGTAAGCTGCCTGTAGAAATGGATGTCAGAACCCTGCAGACCACTTGAGTGTGCTGGTGGTATCAAATACTGTGTTAAAGGTGAACAAAATTAAAACTATTACACGTGTTCAGATATTCAAGATCCTGCATCATCTGGACACACGTGGGTAACAAAGGGCAGCTTCAGGCAGCTCTCACAAGACCATGTGCGGGAGTAAGCATGATGCAATAACGTAACAGATAATGGAAAGCATCACCACTTTCCTGCAGAGATCTTATACATTTAACGCCAGAATTTGCCTGAAGATCACCTTGCTTCAGGCAACTAGGCAACACCCATTGCTTGGGGCTAATGCATAAATATTACAATAAAATTTTAAGAGAAGGTTTACTGAAATTAAAAGTATGAGCAAAAAAGGCTATGCATACATCCTTTCTTTGGAAGAAGCAGTTTGAATGACAACATTTTAAACTAGCAAAATATGACTCACCTAAACACAATTGTTAAGGCAAGTCATCCATAAGAAACAATTTGTTCCAAACTAAAAATATTACTATAGATAATCTCAATGATGATCATAAGCCCTGAAATGATATATTATATATGTAAGGATTAAAGGACAGGAGAACAAGATAGAAGTTTCTGATAGGAGGAGCTCAAGCACCAAATTATGCATCCTAGGGCAAGCCTCTACTGAGGTAACTTAAAATATAAGCACAGAAAATGCTCAGAAAGAAAGATGAAATATCTCTTAATTAAGACATATTTCTAAACTTACTTTTGGGATGTGATATTTCAGGCTGAAGCTACCAAAATTTGTTCACTATTAAATTTAACAGGAGATTGTTCTGCTTCATTACTGATCAGAGGGCACATTGATAAGGTGGCACCATAAAGAGCAATTTGAGGGTAATCATCAAAATCTGTATGCATACTAGCAACTTGAGGTAGATCACAATGAGAATTCAGCATAGTAAACTACACTATATACTGCAACAGAGTATGTATGAGGCAAGGATATTCTGAAAAATAATGACAAGCTGACATTTCAACATAATGATTTTGCTCTAAAAGTTAAGAAAAAAATTCTGGTTATAAAAGTCAATGTACTCTGAGATTCATTAACTGCTATACCAAAGAAATACCATGGCTAGTAAATGCTAGTGTGGCAAAAATAAAGATATTAAAAATGCGGTAGTTAAATAATGTTTAGCACAGGTAACAATATCAGCAAAGATACCAAATTAAGGGCTTCAGCATATGCTAACAACCAGCACCAGCTTTCATAGGTACATACTAAGTGTGCAGCTTTCTTAAGGATCCTGGATCTTTGCCATGGTATGTGGTCCTTATTATACGATGAGAAAGAAACTGCACCACTGTTTTGCCCTTCAGTCCCACTTATCCGCACTACAAATGGATCCACTGTTGAAAATCCGTGTCTCTGTGTCTTGATTGCCTATGTCAGATATTCTTGTATGTGCTGTGCCTCCCCCATTCCTTTTACAACCTACTCCTGCTCTACATAGGAAAAATATCTAAATTGAAGCACTGAACTACACAGACAACTTACCTTCCAGAAGGTTTTGAGTGTTGCAAAATATGTACAAATGAGATTACAAGTGACATAATGAAGGAAAATATGAATACATGATACTTTATACAAGACAGTGTAGAGTTAGCCCAAAGCACTCATGTAATTCTCAAACATTTCTAGAATTGGCCATTATTTCATATTAGTAGCAGTAGCCACTTTTGTAAGTGCCATTTGAAACTATCAAAACTAGTTATTTGCAAAAGACTTTTTTTAAAAGCTAAATTTAGATAAAATTAACTTTATGACCCACTGAAATACCCACTAGATTTCTTTCTTATAAAGGACAAACACACCAGGCAGCAATTTTGATAGGAGGTATTCAAGTACTAAGTGATATATGCTGTACTAAACTTAGAGTATGATGGGTAGAAAAGGGAGGGAACATTGAGCAGTATATAAACTGTTTGTTAAATACAGTTTGGACAGTATGGTATTTTTTTAGGTACCTCCTTATTGCTACAAAGGACAAACATGCTGTTTGTACTAAAATCTGATCTATTCAAATATTTGCTAGCATATTTTCTTTTGCGTCGAGGCCTTTGCTTAAAGTGGTGCCACCAAAAAGGCTAAAGCAGTTTTTTTTTCAGCTGGCAATATTACTGTAATCCAATTTGTAAAAATGTTAAAAGAAAGATTCAGAAGTTGATTTATTTCCCCCCTCAGGCAATTTTTGTGTGTTGCAGGGCTTCTAAGCCACTTGTTATCATTCCATTTCCATTTGCACTGGCTTCGTTTCACTGGTTTTTGTGGAGGTGCTCTGATACTGTAATAAAAGGTGAGCCTGTAAAACCTAGGGAGGTGGAAATGTGGGTGATTTTTCAGTTATTAGCGGCTGGCCTGTGAAGAGAAAAAAAGTCCTCTTCACAGACTTTTTCCTCTCTAAATTCCATTTAGTAGAGGCATAAAATACCATTTGTGTCCCTATGATAGGGTTTTGAGGTTTGGGGTGTTTTGGTTTGTTTTCTTTTTTTTTTTTTCAGGTGAAGAATTCTGTACATTTTTCATTTCCAAACAATTCATAAGTGGGAGCATGAATATTATCTACAGCATCATGGAGGATTTATAATGGATTCATAAAACAAAGTTTCAAATAAAATTCATCCTCATTTATTCTGAAGTTGAATCAACTGTTCATTGCTGTAATGTTGTTCCCAACCGGACATAGATTTCTCTCTCAACCTTTATGACACAGGAAATGCAAGGTAGCTTCACAACTGAAGTTACATAAAATAACAGATCACTATATACACTGTGGTGGATTAATGCGACATACCTACCGAAAAAATGATCGAACGTGGTGTGACATGCATATGTGAGGGTAAACAGACAAAACTCACATAATGAAGCTTAAACTGACCAGTGCAAATGTTTTCTAAGTTTATAGCTTAAACTGTTGACAAGGTACGGGTGGCAAAATCACTGAGAGCTCTTAGTTTTGCTGACTCAATTCCTGATTTTTTTTTTAATTAAAAATGTTAAATGTCACCTGTAGTCTATTACTAACAATGGTCTTACTACTATATTTTTTATTATTAAACTCATCATACTGTCATTAGTGAGCTAACAGATATAGGGGTATAGGTAACAGGCCTGAAGAAATAATTCAGCCTATGAAACCTGTTTACATAATTTTCTAAAAATAGGATTTCTTTGGAATGTAATTATTAATTAATTGAATCAAATCACATTTTAATTTACATCTGTGTATTTTACTTCTACTGGGTCCATCTGGGTTCATACTAGTACACCTGAGAGGTGCCTTTGGTCTAAATATGTGTACTGTTAGATGGCAGAAAAGTAGTCTGCTCATATAATTGTTAACCTGGAATATATGATCTAAACACAGCACTGTACCAGCTAGTAGGAAGAAAATCGACTCTATCCCAACTGAAACCGGGACAGCAGCTTAATAGAATCTGGAACCTAAAATAGAAATCAAAAAAATTTATGATCTTACTTAAAGTTTCAGTTGTTTTTTCTCAAGCACAAAGAATCATTAGCTTTATACCAACTGAAATAACTTCTTTCTCTTAAAGGTAAAACACTGTTTTTATCCCCCTGCCAATAGTGGTTTATGGTACTACTTTATTTTTGGCACTCTTTACAGTACTACTTTATTTTTGTGCAGTTTTATCAAATATTAGGTGATGTTTTCTTTCAATGTCATTTAGCACAGAGGCATATGAAACCATTTCTGTGGCTGAATTTTGTGTACAATGGGTAGAAGTCATAAGAAAATAAATGGCATAATGATGTAGAGATAAGGACTGCCAGGAAAAGAAGGCACTTCATAGCCATAGCACAGTGCCGTGGCATACCGGTTCATTTAGTTGGCAGCCGCCAGGCTTAATAACTGCCACGCATTTCAGACACAAACTGGCTTTTTTCTTTTGTAGCTTGCACTACGTTGGAGCCTGGGACTGTGGGGAAGTACTGTGATTTCCCCTCACACAAGCCCTTTTCTTCTCAGCATGGGTTAAATAAGTAACAAACCCCACTAGACCCATTCACTGGCAGCAAGCACTCTGGCAGTTGCCCTCTCTGAGATCTACTGTGTGATCCCACTGTGACAGAGCTGCTGGAGCCCGCTGGCTGCCCAAACCTGCCAGGCCTTTGCCAGCAGCTGCAGCCCCTTGAGGAGCCCTCAGCCCCACCGCTTTTCTGGGTCCTGCCTCCGCTTTGGTCCCCTTCATGGCTGCATATTGGCAACTTGTCTTATGTTGGTGTTGGCCAAGTCATCTCACGTTTTTCTGCTCTTTTACTGACACCTGGTAACTGTGGTTGCAGGCTACTGTTTTGCAGCATCAGGGTGTCCTGCAGCAGATGTGAGCCTTGCTACTGCGGCCATTTGGTGGCAGCTAGAAAAACCAGCTGCTTTTTCTGAAGGCTAAATATGTCAACATCAATAAGCTTGCAGCTTCTTTCTGCTTAGTGTCTGAACTTAGTGAGTTTTGGTTATCAGGGACCTTCTGGACTATTTACTGAGGGAACTTTTTTCTTTGATTGCTTCCATCCTTCCCTTACTATCAAAATATTAATTTTATAATTCCTGCAATTGATGCCTAGTTAAGCTAAAGTCACAGGAAACATCAGGAAGTTTTCACATGACCATACCATGGAAAAAATGTACATGTGTTTAGCTATATGAAAGGCTTGAATTAAAACAAAAAAAAAAATCTATTTCTTGCCTATTCAGAAATGATTACTAATTTCAGATTATAAATTTTAAATTGCAGAAGAAATATGAGTCTTTTGTATACTGGTAGTAGTAATGCCAGTTAGGTGCACACACCTCAACTGCCTCTAGGTAGCAGGATGGAGGAGCACCAGAAATTAATTAAACAAATAAGGAATGGGGGAGCAGCTGAGGGGTTTGCAGGAGTTTCCTGGGGTGTAGTGAGCTGTGGGGGACAGCTGGTGGAAGAAGTCTTGTGGCCATCTGATGAAAGAGCTCTGAAGTTAGTTTTCCAGGGAAAGGGAGAGCAGGAAGTGGGGGACTGGAAGAGCAGTGTTGGAAGAACCTGAGAGAAACTGAAGATGGAGGAGCCTGAACCTGGAGAAGGCAGCACTGAGGAAGACTTGGCACTGCTGGACTAAGAAATGTGAAAGCTAAGGGGGTTTAATTCATGATATTTTTTTTTCTTAGGAAAGCAAGCTGAATAACACTCATCAATGTGAGGAGGTGTTGCTGTGTGTTTTCTTTGTGCTGGAGAGGTGGGGAAGTAAAGGGTAATTCCTGTGCAGAGGACTGGGTGTGCTCTCTGAGGTGGGGCTCTGCCCGTTGCAGTGTTTCCTGTACAGTTTTTTAAGGGAACAGTTAGTATTACCTTAAGCTTGAGAAAAGCCACCAAATTAAAGCCTCTGAATGAAAAACTTGACCTTGAAAAATTTGTTCTATATGTCTTCCCTTCTTCTGTGACTTAAAGAAAAAAATTGAGGCCGGCGTAGTGGGATTAAATATGCATATATTTAGCCTATCTTCTGTGATAGAAAGTCAGTTATAAATTATAGATCTCGTACTAATCTTATAGTAGCTCCTCATTCCTTTATGTATGAGATGGTATCTGAGTCAGGTTTTAAATCTTTACTTCATCTTGGCAACAGAATTGTTGTAAATTATTAAGATAAGCCTTCAGTGGTTTCACACGTGGCAGGTAACAGCCTGGTTTGCTGGAATGAATACACTGGTCTCCTGGCTTTATGTACCATTAGGTGCCTTAACCTGTGGGTAACTCTTCTCACTGCTGATAGCCAGTATGGGCAGGAGTTGGCCCCCAGGGATGGCATCTTATAATGATGAACAAAACAGGGGAAATCCCTATGTAAGTTTTAACAGTGTGCTCTGCTGGCTCCTGCAGGTTGTATAATGAGGCAGATAAGCCTGTGAGAGCATGACCCATAGGAGTGGCTGTGGCCAGCTTTCTTTGTGATTTTTTTTTTTTAAGCTTTTTATTATCTCTGACATTTGCAAGAGTGAGTTTTGCTTTGCTCTAGAACAGCAGCTTATGGCAGTGGGCAGGGAAGATGAAAATTCGCCAAGATTTGGGAAATAATACTGCAAAAATCACTTTATATTTGTTTCTTTGTAATTATACCTTATTAGTGGCTACTGTTTGCATTACTAAAAACTTGCATAAGAATAGTTATATAATGTCATATATTCTTATTTTGGTGTGTGAAATTTCATCATAAAACTTACTACTTATTAACCTTAAAAAGTATATCTTCACTATGTGGGATGCAATTCTATCTCTGAAATAAGTCTGGGAAAAGGTGGGGGGGGGGGGGAATACCCAATCAATCATAGGCTAGAAATCAATCTTATGGAAATATTTCAGTCTTGAGGCTGCCTTTATGTGCATATTTTTTAATTATACAAATAAATACTTATTGGACTGTTCTGAATTATCAATTTCTGGTTTGAACTCAAATTTATCCATAAGAGAGACTTTGAGGTAAACCCTTACAACTCTTCTGTTAAGCTTTTAAAAAAGTTTGAGAGAAGCTTTGTTTTTAAATAATAGGTCTTTAGAAAAGAAAAAATATTAAATATATATATAAAAGGCTTTCTGGCCAGCTGTAATCTTATCTGCTTACTGCCAACTTCTAATTCTTAAGTCCTCTCCATGCACAGCATTTTAGCATTGAGTTCAATTACGTGACTGAAGTATGGTACCTGCTCATACACAACTAAGACTGCTTTGTTCTTAACTGCTTTGTTCTCTGAGATACTTGCAGTTGGCTGGTACCAACTGTTTGGAAAGTTAGCCTGTTACAACTGTTGCCTTTGTCTAGAGATGCACCTATTCAGTCTCACAGATTCAAAACCAGGAAGATGAGTGTGTTGTGTTGGGGGTTTTTGTTTGTTTTGCACCTTGCAGAGCTTTAAAATAGCACCTCTCATTCTCCCCTTTATTTGTAGAAGGGAACTTCGGAGCTCGTGTGGCTTCATAAATGGTCACGTTATGGATATGTATCCTGTAATCACATTTGTTCTCATAGAGTTGCTGCTATTTGCTGTGGAATAACTGGAGTTACCACATTTTTGTAAATTACTGCAGTAGCTTCTTTTCTGTCCAGATATGTTCAGGTAGCTTAAACTGATTCAAATTACTAATTACTAAGATAACATATTAATGATTTGCCTTTTTAATACCCAAAATTGAGGTGCACTTGAACAGATGATGTTTTTGTAGTGTTCCTTGCTCATATCATCAAGGCTGTACGAGGTGCAGGTGCCCAGGTGCCGGCAGTGGTGGCTGCAGGGTGGCCTCTGTGAGGAGAGGCCGGGGCTGCCCCGTGCCGGACACAGATGGTTCCAGCCGGCTCCAACGTGGTGCCTTGGGGAAACGTATTTAAGAAAGGGCAAAACATTGCATGGCAGAGTGTGAGGGGAAAAAGTGTGCGAAACATCCCTGTGAACACCAAGGTGAGAGAAGAAGGAGGGGGAGGAGGTGCTGCAGGCGTCGGACCAGAGATTCCCCTGCAGCCTGTGGAAGAGACCACGGTGGAGCAGGTGGATGTTTCCTGAAGAAACCACAGCCCATGGAGAGCTCGTGTTGGAGCAGGATAAAAGTGTGAGGAGGGAGGACCTGTTATGGCTGACCCTAGCCCCCATTCCCCATCCCCCTGCACCATCTGAAGGGAGAGGTAGAGGAGTTGGGAATGAAGGAGTGAAGTTGAGCCTGGGAAGACGGGAGGTGGGCTTTGATTTAATTTGTCTTTGTTTCTCACTATCCAAACATATTTTAACTGGCAATAAATTAAACTAATTTTCCCCACGTCAAGTCTGTTTTGCCCATGACAATAATTGGTAAGTAATCTCCTTGTCTTTATCTTGACCCAGGAAAATTTCCATCTTACTTTCTCCCCCCTGTCCTGTTGAAGAGGGTCAGTGAGAGAGTGGCTGGGTGGTGGTCTGGTAGCTGGCCAAAGTCAACCCACCACAAAGGCATTAATAAAATCAGGAATAAATGCCAGGAATCCATAGAGTCATATCTTGATTGCTTTTTCTTCAGATCCCTAATAGCATGTAAGTATTATTGACTATTGGTGATGTTGGATGCCTAAAACACGGAGAATGTTTGCCTGCTTTTTATTGACAATATAGTTGTAGGATAATTTCCAGTTAAGCCAAATATGAGATACCACCTTTTGAACATTTTCAGTGTGTTGTACTTCGTATTTGACTTCTGTGATGCAGTGAGGTATTTCTGGAGAACTGCAATAGCTAGCCTAAAGCTTTAGTCCTTAAGAGACTTTGACTTGCCTCGCTTTCTGATCAGCGGTTGATAAGCACAATCTTTGAGGTAGCACTTGCCAATAACTTTGTGTTTTCATGTGGTATGGTGAGTTTGATATGGAATGAGCTTAAGGTTCTCCTCTACATCAAATGACAATTTTAACAACGGTATGTAAAACCTGAAAGGATATGACACTGATGGCAGACAGCTCTTTTGTGTTTCGTATGGCAGTTAATGACCTATATCACTTTACAGTAAAATGGGAGAAATGTTACGGTTTTTCCTTATACAGATTTTTTTTGGGGGGGGGGAATCTTAGATTTTGTCATTTATCTATGGTTTGCCTAAAATTGCTTTGGGGATAATTCATTGAAACTTAGACTTTACCTTGTTATTAATAACTGATCTTTTTGGCTAATAGCTTTTGCAAGAGACATCTGATAGCTAATTTCAGGCAAGAGTGTTTTGTCTTAGCCAAATGGATTCTAGTTGCTTCCTCTGAGAATGTTTCTGGGAGCAAGCTGTACACATATAAGAGCAGAGCTTATCTATATGTGTGTGTGTGTGTATGTCAGGCACAATTCTAAAAATATTTAACAGATCTGAATCTTCTTCTAATTATAATAATGTGGCTTCATAGATTTCATTGGCTTAATTTGAAAAAAGAATCAGTCCTTATGGGTGCAGGGTCCCCCCTCCCTCTAAGGTTTTTGGTTTTTTTTTTGCTTTTAAATTTCCCAAGAAAATGTGTTAAACTTTGATAAAATTTTGCCACATGTAGTAACCTGAACACATCACTTTGTACTGTAGGCAGCTGTAAGAATAAATAAGCTAGCAAATAAAATGGCGAAAATGTTTCTGTTTTCCCTTTGCAACTGCACATTAGTTTTTGGCAATTGTGACATCAGTACATATTCTTGTTAAAGTGGTCTGATCATATGAGACTCTTCGTGCTGGATAGCTGTTTCTGATAGAGCTATTCTGGAAAGCTTCATTTGACCATTTCAACAATGAGGGCAGTGCAAAACGTTTATTTAAATAAAAGACAAAAAAAATCTAGTGACTCTGGGAACAAGAATGTAATAGTTCTCATTGGAGGTAAGAGAAGTGGAGCTGTTTTTGTGTCAAGGATGTCTTTGAAACACCTGCAAAGATCAGTTCAGCTGTAACCATGCTTGAAGGCCTATCAGTTTCTGTATGAACAGCTGGAACTTGCTAAAATTTCATAACTACACTCAGCAAAGATTCAATCCCTAATAAACTTATACAAATAAACTAAAACTTCTTAGGCTGATCTGATTGTGCTTCTGTATTTCCTCAGAAACTGCTGAGTGTTCTCGTTTTTCTTGCAGCAGCTGCTTGTGATAGGGACTGTGCCCATGCCTGCCTTATAGGTCATGGTTTCATCAAATATCTTGAGTTAGGAAAGACTATGGTTATCTGATCTTATGTCCTGCTGATGCTGGAGCCAAATCTGAAGATAGATTGTGCATTCAGGCCCTGTCAAGTTACCAATATCTCCAAGGATGGAGATACCAGATCCTCTCTGGGCAGCTAGTCCAATATTTGACCACCATCATGGTGGGGTTTTTTTCTAATACAAACCTGAAATTTCTCTTGTTGCACCTTGCCTGTTGCATCCCATCCTTTATGCATTTCCAAAAAGAACCTGGCTCTGTCTTTTCCTATGCCACTCCAATAGGTAGGTGAAGACAGCAGTAAGGTTCACCCCTTAGCTGTCATCTTTTAAGGGCTCAACAAATCCATTTCTTCACCCTCTTCTTGTATATCATTTACAGACCCCTAACCATATTGTCACCTCCCGCAGAGGACTTGCCGTGCTATCTGTTTAGTACCAGGGAGTCCCAAAATCTGCCCTTACAAGTAGAAGGTGGAGAAGTTCTGAGCAGAGCCAGTTGGACCTGCTAGGTACACTATTGCTACACTATTGAAAAAAAAAAAATCTATATATTTATAGACCTTATCACTAGAAATGGCTGAACATCTAGATCTATGAAATGACAATGTAGAATAAAATGTGGTGGTTTTTCCCACCTCAAACAGAGGTAAACTCAGTACTGGTGTACCACTGTGTTTTCTATTACAGGTTCTGTTTCTTCTTTATAGACAAGCCAAATATATTCCATCTGTGGTTAAAATTATTTTAGTGTGTGCATTTTGTGCAGATTCATGCTGCTGAAAGTTAAGGAAGTAGCAATATTTTAAGCCTAAAGTATTGCCATATGCTCAGTATGAAGTAGTGCAAGTTTATCAAATGACAGTTTTATTAGCAGAGGGACTTGAAATGATTCTGCTTTCTTAGCACACACACTTGTCTGTCTAAACAGTTCCTTTTCTGGTTGCAGTGAAGGCCTAGACATTAATTGACAAGATACATTTCCAAAGTAAAGCAACATGTGAAGGTGTGTGATTTTTCTGCATGATGAAATGAATGTGCAAAACACATTATGATTCATGAGCTTTAACTACCTAAGTGAAAATGTTAGTAAGGCGGGGTGGGGAATGCCTTGGTAGGCTAGCAGTGTTTTAATTCTGGAAATGTCTTTGAAGAATAACACTCTAGATTTTCATCTGCTGTCTAGTATTTGTTTGCAGGCAATTTCATGGCATTTGATCTCACTGAATTTATTAGAATACTATGAAAAGATGCTTTCAGAAATATTTCAGGCAACAAGGCTACTGTAGAGGCACCCAGGTAGTCTGTTGAATGACTGACATACAGATTTCTTCTATTTGAGACTTCTCCGTAATCTTTTTTAGGATTACTGTAATATAAAGAACTTGGAAAAACTAGACTTCAGGTTGATGTATTAATTTCTTCAAGTTTACAACATACTTCCCTTTTCCTATGTCTGTAAAACCTTTAAGTGCACTGATTTAAGGTATAAAATAACATATTTGTCTTCCTTTAATGTGAATTGCAATGTCAGCCTAAAGAATGATCTTCTAGTATTTCAAGGGGGATACTATAGAAACAGTTCTATTGAGCAGATAAAGAATCCATATTGTAGGAGTGATACTTATTATCATGACAGAATCAAAGCAGGTAGGTCTAGAAATCAAAACAAGAGCTCAGGATGTCCAATCACTGCTGAAATGAGTTCATTTATATGAACCAAATCCATGCCAAGTGGAGCAAACACTGATCAGGAATGACGTAGCTAAAGCTGTATAGTTCTGCATTGATATAACTTTTTTTTTTGTCTTTTTATCATGTTTTGGGGTTTTTGGTTGGTTGGGGTTTTTTTTCTTTTTGTTTAGGTCTCCTATGTATTGTGAAGTGTTCAGGCTATCTGCTTCTATCTTTCTGTGTGTTTCAACCTGATTTTCCTTCTTTCCCCTACAATGCATGCTAGTTTCCTATATTTCAGCAAAAAAATGTTAGAACCAGGAAATATTGTAGTGTTATCAAAAAAACCCCTTAAACCAGAACTCTCTGAAACCCTTCTCAAAGAAGGAAGAGACATGTAAGTAAGATCAGAAAATACATATCCTAAATTAATAATGAACTGTCATACAGTACACTCCAGATGTAGGGCAGTAGTGCTAACCACTCTAATTTATTAAATAGAACAAAAGGCACATTTCCCTAAAAACTGCAACATCTAGTGACGGTGAGAGAACATACAAAAGTCTGAACATAAGATGTGGCAACTCTCATGGTAGTTCTGCAGTTTGAGGATTGAGGAAAAAATCAACCTGGTTATTTCTGGAATTGGAGTAAATGAGGTGGAAAGGAATAGGAGTAATAGGTTAACAAGTACACAGAAGGTGGAAAGATTAGAGCAAACAGCTAATTAGCACATGGGAGACAATGTTGTTTAAAAAGAAAGGAAAAAAATTGCAGAAAGCTTTTTGCCGAGTTATGTTGCCTTGACTGTATGCCTTCATCTATATTTAAAGCTCTCCTCGCTTTGATCTCTGGCTCATCCGAGTATATTTGTTTTCCAAAGCTCAAAATTGGAAAGAAATGGGGAACCACCTGACTGGTGTAATTCAAGCATGGAGTTCCTCTTATATGTTTTTATATATGAGAGTGTTCTTAAATAAGTCTAATTTTGCAAAGAACTTCTAGTTCAGTGATACTGCTGTACTATGAGGTTGTTTAGTTATTTATCTTCTGCAGTTTCAGATGCCAATTAATGAACTATAGCATCATTGTACAATAAATTTCAAAAGGAAGATTTTTTTTAAAGGCATGGATTGTCTTAACCATCAAAATTAAAAATATATCAAAGCATTTTTGGTGGGGTGTTTTTTGTTTTTTGTTGTTGGTTGTTTTCTTGTGGTTTTTTTGGTTTTGTTTTTTTTTAATTAGCTCTTTCAGTGTCTGAATTCAAGAAGCTCTTTCAGGGTGAAATTTGAACAAAAGGTGGCTTTCTGGTGTGTTGTCCTGTACCCAGTGGATCACATACCCCTATTGCAAAATACAGAAATTAGCTAGTGATGTAAGTTGACAGGATAGTTTTGGGTTTGTGGGACAGCAATGGTGTCTTATGTCTTACTTATGTGAAATTATTCTAATCATTAAGAAACCAACATCTCGCTAGTATCAGCCAGATCTAATGAATTGTCTTTAGTGATGTTTCAGTAAAGGATGTAAAATTTTTTTACATCTGTTTTATCCTCAAAATGAATCAAAACATTTATTTGGGGAAATTATCTTAAAATCAGTATTGCATTGTAACTATAGTTTATCCAAAATTCTGTTTTTTATGTAAAGGTAAGACTGCAAATAAGATGGGAAATGTAAGGTAATTTTTCTGAAGCTGTAAAATGGAAGGGTTTTTTATTTTGTTTTCTGGTTAGTTGATGTATATGCTGTTGAACACTTGAGATTCATGCTTTTTCTGAAGCAGCAGCTGGAGGACAGATAGGATAGTCCACGCTATCTCAACTTGTGCTAGATGTCTCTGTGTGAGTTAAGGCCTGGATATCTACTTCTAGGTGTCCTAAATTTATGTGTTTTCATTTTGAAATGAATCCTATCAAAAAAATTCTTTGTCTTTAATAGACACAAACAGGTCTTTCTTTCAGTGCTCTCTGTTGGAGAGTGCACAGATGTGTTAAAATAGGAGGGTTAAAAGAACGTGTTTGAAATTCTACAGTGAATGTTTAGAGACTGTAAAAAGCATAATGTGTTGGCAGTTGGGATGTAGAAATATGATGCTCATCATAATGTTCATCACACCTACTGATGTGCTTTATTTTAAAGGTTACAATAATTTGTGCTTTTTTTTTTTCACAGGTTATCTGGATTTCAGCTTCCATCATCTATTGTGAGCACAGGATCTATCCTCACCCTCTGTTTCACCACAGATTTTGCTGTCAGTGCTCAAGGCTTCAAAGCTATCTATGAAGGTAAGAACTCTACTTTGAAGACCTACCAAGTCTTTATTCTACTTGATACATGTTTTTGATGTTGAAATGTGATGTTTCAATTTTTTCAATTTTTATTGTTTGGGGTTTGAATCATCGGTGAATATTACATAAACTCCTTTTTTCCTAGCATACTTAAATGTTACTACATCATAGCCATAGTCTTGATCTGAAATTTAATTTAAACTAATGTTTTAATTTCTGCTGGAATTTTAATTTAATTTGTCAGGCTTCCAAAGCTGGATTCAGAAATGCTTACATTTAAATGGTTTTCTCATTATTTCCTAAATGATTTCTTTTGACAACTTCTTTAGGCAATGCCCAATTTAAGGGGTATAACGAAGTTGCAGAAATCTCAGTTTCAGATTGCTTCTCAAATGCAAAGACATTTTTTCTATGGTTTCATAGGTATAATCCTTTGTTGAAAATGTTTATTCTGGAAAAGCTGTGCACACAGTTAAGTGATAGAATTAAAAACAAAATATTTTTATCAGTGGGGTTGATGTAGGAACTTGAATGTAGAAAGTAGTATTGTTGTTGATTGTGGCTGTTCATTAGAACTAGCATTTGCAAGTGTGTAAGTCCATTACCTGTCATCTCTAAGTTACTTTGACTTTTTCTGAAGTGGTGACCAATGTATCTTCAAATGCTTGATAAACTTTGATTATGTTTCTCCTAGAACTATTCAAAGTCCCTTGAAACTTTACCCCCCTTTCTTGACAATACCTAACTCCACTCCATATTTATGCATATCTTTGTTTCATATTTGATTAATGTTTTGAAATCAGTGTTCTTTAAAGTATCTTTTAAAATCAGTATCCTCATTGAGTGGGTTACCTAGGTGTGAAAAGACAGAGGCGTAGGAGGTGTCATGAGTAACTCAAACTTTTTTTGTTTTGAGCTTTTTCTGATTGGGATGGGTAACTCAGCAGTATGTCTTTCCTTGGTAGCTATTCCTCCTTTTCTTTGTCCCCCAGAGCCTTATCACCTGATAAATCTGCTGATCAGTCTCCCCCCCCCCTTCAAACTGACATAAGGGCTGTGAGGAAAGGCTAGGAAAGTTTCATTTTAATAGTCTTTATAAATTTTGTTAAGTAAGTTGAAAAGTAGTATCAGTCACCACAAACGCACCGGGAACTGTTTTCGTTACCTCAATAGTAAGTTGCTTTCTACATACCTGTATTTTTCTGTTCTAGCAGATGCATATGATAGCATATTTCATCCTTTTATGCAATCTGAGCAGTTTGTTTTTCATATGGAAAAAGACAGTGAAGAATGCTAAAGGACGTCTCTTGACTGTCAACTTAGGAACACATGCACAGAGCCACAGGCTGTAATATAATGACACTTCCTGCTGGCCTACTTTCTTGTAAAAACCCCAGCAGGAAGAGCTGTAATTAACACTGACAGATAGCACCACTCTCTGGTTAAACAACACTGCCCCCTTTCAGATTTAGTGCTGTAAACCTGGCTTTTAAATTGACTTCAAAATATGACTTCCAACTCTGGAAGAAATGGTGAATGTCACTCAAGTGACAGTGTCTCAGTGTACAGACAGGCAGTGGGGACTGACGGTTCGGGAAGGATTTGTAGCCGTGAGGGGTTAGGTGTTTTTTGCGGAGGCTCGGGGTGATTTCTGCTGCAATGGCCAACTGAGTTACTGAAACCCCATAGTTTAAGAACTCCCGTAACTGTTTCCTAACTACTTGTTTTAAATAGTGACCCCCTTCTGGCTTCTATGCAATATGTCATTTTGTGAGTAGGCAGGTGATCAGTTCCTCTGGGACAGGGGAATACAGACCAGATGTTACCAGTCACTGGAAGCTATCCCTAAGCTAGTTTGCTTTTACTGAAAACATCTAGTTATCCCTGGCTTTAGCCAGCTTTTTCATTCTTCTCTGGAGTAACTGAATTACTGTTCAGCTGGAAGGGCAGGGAGGATTGAAGTGCTACTGACTGCTGCCATCTAAGAGTTTGGGACACTATGGGGTCGTAATGCACGATTTGAGAAACGCTGTTTTAAACATCTTAAGTGGAGAGAAGTTTTAACTGTGTGTCAGCTGCCAAGGACTATGTTTAAAAAAAATAATTCTGGGAGTTTTTTTAATGGTACTTGGCGGAGTGATTCTATAACAGAAATTTTTGTATAGAAGTAGAAAAGTCCACAACATCCAAAAGTTAAGGAATTCTAACAGACTAGGAGCAGGAAGAAAAAAAACCTTTGCATCACTCTGCAAAGGCAAGCAAAGGAATTGTTCTGGAACTGCACCACTTGTCTCACAGTAGCAGATGAAGTAGGTCTGAAAAATTCAAATATTAGGACTAATGAAGGAAGTAATTTACATAAAATTTCCATATTCTGGGAGGCTGCAAAACTAGTGGTTTGGTTTTTTGGTTGTTTTGTTTTTTTGTTTTTTTGTTTTTTTTTTTTTAAATGCACCAAGTGGCCTTGTGATAGGCCACTCTTTCTTCTGAATAGGAAAATTTCATCTAATTGGGATTGTTACCTTCATGCAATTAAAAAAAAAAAGAAAGATGGATTAGTGTCTTCAAAGTTAGCTCTGCTATTAAAAGTCAGTATTTTAAATGTGATCATGTGGAGGGGGAAAAAGCTACTGTTGTGACAACAATGACTCTTATCTCTCAAAAGACTTAATACTGGGCTAGATTCTCTGCTGTGTTGAGCTTCTGCTTTGCAGAGCAGAGAGGATGCTGTTGGGAGGTTTCACCATTACTGTCTGCATGGTGCTCTTTTTAACTTAAACTCCCTGGTGAACAAGGGTCGGGCGCTGAACCAGGAAAGAAGGCATATGAACCATATTAAACAACAAGCCAGATGTATTGGACTTGTGTGCTAGAACCTTTCCTTGACCTCCGTTCTACAGCAGCAGGTTTTCTTTGCCAAAGGAGGAGCTTTTGCATGTCCCTCTATCCTACCTGCCCTCAGGGCATACTTCCTTTTTTCTTTTGGTCTTTGAATTCTCAAAGCTTTCTGCTCACACCCAGCATTAACATTTATACTGGCAGTCACCTCATCCTGCCTTATGCATCTTCCCTGAGGCTTCTTTTAAAATCCCTTTCAGCATCAACAGCAGAAAATAGTGATACGCTTCCACAGTGTAAGGTCTTTGAAGAAATGTTCTTTTTTTTTCATCTTGCTGCTCCTGTTCTCCCTGAGTATCTGTTATTTGGTGTATTTTTTCTTTTTATTTTTATTTTATGGTTCAATACTTTGAACTATTTAAAACAAACAAACAAAAAATTGAAACGCGTCCCCAGCCAACTTGAAAACATTAATCTCTTGTATTGATTCCATGAGTTTACCAAGATAATTTTCCCGAGACTGTGATTTTTCCAGTCAGCCTGGACTCAGTCAAGATAACAGAACTCTGGGCTCAAACTAATGTTTCTTGTTTTCTCAGTTTCTCCAGTAGGTATCTTGGGTTTTGTTTGTTTGTTTTCCCTCAAGTACCAAAATACCTTTCCTGCACATTTTAAGAGTAAAAATCTGCTTTTCACTGGGTCAGCACTTGACAGTGCTTGTTATCCATGAGTCTAACTGTATTAGTTAATGGCTGTGTAGTTCTCCCAACAAAAGGTGGTACAGTGATAAGAGTAGTTACTCCCTGGGAATGGGCATGTTCAAAACAAACTGAATAATCTGAGGCAAATATTTCAAGATGAGAGTAGGAAGCTGAGTTGGCAAGAAAATACCAACTTTTATGCAACTCATATGCCTAACGATCCCCTATTATTCAGTGTGAGATGAGTAGTCTCCTGAATCTTCAACCATCACCAGTTAATCTCTATGGTTTAGTTATAGGTGCTGTTTTATCTATTAGATAATATTCCATTTTGATTGTTCCAATGATCTGAGACTTTGAATATGACTCCTGAACCTCAGTGGATTAGTATATCCAGCTCTGAAGGGGTCCAAAGGTTATAATGAATATCTAATGATGACATTGAGAGCTACGCAGTTCATTTTGTATTGTTGCATAGTTTTTGGGAAGGATTCAGTTTGTTGCTCCCAAATCTGTAACTATTTCCTCCTCTAATTCCTCCTCTACTGTGATGTTTACAGAAAGAAACAGTGTAAATTTTAATCACTAGTTTAATCCTTTTAAATGTTAAAGATACAAACTACCTTTTTTTAGCATTTTTTTGGTAAGAAAACAAAACTAACATTAATACTATAGTAAATGCTGGTATTCTTCTAAATGTAATCTTGCAGTTATACATCCTAACTAGCAATCTTATCATTGACTGTTAGTGTAATTTGCCATAACATCTGTTAATAGACTGATATATTTCTTTTTCTATTTTTAATTAAATACTTCTTGCTTACTATTTTGGTAGTCTGTTATTTTCAAACTGAGGTGTTTGTTAAAGCTTTAAGCAATGTGTGTGTACACGTCACCAAGTAAACCAAAAGTTTTAAATAGTGAAAGCACAGGCTGAAATGGGAACTTTTTAGGCTGAAATTTGTAGTTGCACATCTTTGGAGCAGAAGTAATTGTTTTCTGAGAATGAATTTGGGTATAGATTTCCTTTGTCAACTGAAGTCCTTAAAAAGAAAAAACACTTTTCCTTCTCTAGCAAATTTTCTTAAAAATAACATCTTTTTGGAATGATACAATCTGAATGACTGTTAATGATGACAGACAGGAAAGAAATCATAATGCAGTTAAAAATAAAGCTGATATTTCGTATGTCAAAATATGACATAATGTGTAGCAGCAAAATCTCAAGGCAGAAGAGGTCTGGCAGTGCTGTGGGACTGTTCTGTAGGACCTCTGATAGCTAATCTAGAATATCAGTGATTTAGGTGTCAAAAGAGTTCACTTTAACAATAACAATAAAAGAAAAATATTTTTAAGCCTACATGTATTCAGAAAACTTACGAAAAAGAAAATGGAGGTTATTTTGTGAGGAGAGATAGGTAAAATAGTTTGCTTGTGCTCTGAGGTGTATGAATAGATCTAAAACTTGCTCAAAATGTTAAATTTATGAGGAACTCAATTTGGTCAGTAGAGGCAGGTAATGACTATGTTGCATGCCTTCTCTTTCCAGTCTTTCATATATTAAGAGATTGTGCATAGAAGAAATGATAACTGTGTTTAAAACAAGTATACTCCACAGTTTTCTTAGTTATGAGAACTTATGATGGGTAACTTTACCAGTTAAAAAGGAAGTGATATTCCTTTCACCAGTAAAACACTTAAATGTTGCATTTGAGCAATATTCGAAGGACCAGGAGTCAGAAATCTGGAATGTTATTTCCTAAACTGCCCAAGGGCAGAAACTTCCCAATTGGAAGTTGTAGGAAATTCTTTCCTAGAAAAAAAAAGGCACAGTAATGAAAGTTGTGATGGAATAAACTCTACTTGAATTGGCAGAAAATAAAATTAAGAGCTGATGTTGTACGACTCATTATCAACCAATGAATTTTGTATCTAGAGGAAGAATAATTTTGTAAGAGCCTTGCCCATTTTATTAGTCCAATTATAAGCTATGTCAGCAGTTTTCTGCTTTCCAGCTCTCACCCTGAGTAGCTCGATCCCTAATGCAAAGACAGCCTTTGTGTGGCTAGTAGCCCTCAGAAAGGGGATTACATGTCTTAAGATACTTTCTTGGAACTGTCTTTTTGACTGCCTCTGATTCTGGAAGTAAGGGGTTATTTTGTGCCTTCTAGTGACTTATTGATCCGTATAAGAACTACTGTGTTCATTGTCCTTGGTGCATGAACCAGTAATAAACCCAACGTTGGTGGTTCATACCTTGTAATCATTTAGTGGGCTTGTAACCTCCCTCCACAAAACTCTTACTTGTGCTCCTGTTTGAGATCACAGACCCAATAGGAAAATGATTTGGTAAAAGTGAGCTTCCTAGAGGAAAGCATTGAGTTGCCCCTCTCTGCTGCTATGAAGTGCCAGTTTAAACCAAAACAGCACATTCTAGAATGGAAAAGAGAAGTGGAAAGCAAAAGTCGTAACAGGATTGTTTCTTTCTTTCTTTGTACCCTAAATAACTCAATACAGTGGTTTTATTTCTCTGCTATTGAGTATTGAGATTCTGGAGAATCTAATCTACATCCTAACAGATCATCATCCCAACTGTGCTGATACGAATACCCCATTTCATGTTCTTTCTTATCTGCCATCATTAGTATGTGTTTGTATGACTGATACTAACTTGTGAAAAATACTTCTAAGAACTTTTTTGAAATGTTGAAGTTCCTTTAGTGCAGTCATTGCCTGATCTGAATCAGTATTAAGATGTTGCCATGGTTTAACCCCAGTAGGCAGCTAAGCACCACACAGCCGGCTCACTTTCGCCCCTCTCAGTGGGGTGGGGGAGAGAATTGGAAGGGTAAAAGTGAGAAAGCTCATGGGTTGAGATGAAGGCAGTTTAATAGGTAAAGCAAAAGCCACGCATGCAAACAAAGCAAAACAAGGAATTCATTCACTCCTTCCCATCAGCAGGCAGGTGTTCAGCCATCTCCAGGAAAGCAGGGCTCCATCACGCGTAACGGTTACTTGGGAAGACAAACACCATCACTCCGAACATCGCCCCCTTCCTCCTTCTTCCCCCAGCTTTATGTGCTGAGCATGACGTCATATGGTATGGAATATCCCTTTGGTCAGTTGGGGTCAGCTGTCCCAGCTGTGTCCCCTCCCAACTTCTTGTGCCCCCCCAGCTGACTCGCTGGCAGGACAGAAAAGGCCTTGGATGCTGTGTGAGCCCTGCTTAGCAATAACAAAAACATCCCTGTGTTATCAACACTGTTTTCATCACAAATCAAAAACATAGCCCCATACAAGCTGCTATGAAGAAATTTAACTCTATCACAGCTGAAACCAGTACAGATGTGCAGCATGATCTAAAAATCTTGCAAATCAATATATTGTAGACAGCTTAAAAAAAAAAAAAAGCACTGAATAGAAAAAGGCTAGCTTTCCTTCTCTTCAAAATGCTTTAGTTCTTCTACTCGGACTTTACTTTTCAGTGTTAAAATATATTCTCTTAATGCAGCAACTGTTTGAGAAACAAACAAGGTCAAAACTCCCATAATTCTGGAATCGTGTTGGATGTTTTTTTTTTTTAATTCAGCCACATAAGGAATATATGGAATGCATCTTTTCTCCAAGTGCTTTTCTGAAATGAGACGTGCAATGTGACTCAACAGAGCTGGCATTTTTGCTTGTTCCATTTTACAGCCAGTTGGGATTTGGGGGAATAACTTTTTCTGTTCATAGCCTTACAGATTTGCTGGAGATAAGATTTCAATTAAGCAGCCTGTGTCTTTCCCTGCCCACACTCTAAATTTATTTTAAACAGAAACTGTTGCCAAATATCAGGATGCCAATAGTTAAAGAAAGAACATGTATTCTGTTCAAACTTCATTTTGCCTGAACTTTCAGTTCTGGACATGGTCTTTTTCTCTTTACCAATGTGGAAATTAAAATATTGTTAATGTCTTGTGTGCATTGCCAAATTACTCAGAGGAGTTTCTTGATGCCTTTATCCCCAGACTTTATCTGGCTGAAGAGTTAAATCCTACTTCCTTTTCTAATTATCAGATATATTCAATAGTGTTTACTTACCTTCAGAATGGTCCCTATTAATGAGATGGTCCCAGATAAAATGCAACTGACACTTATCTAGCTTTTAATGAATCTGAAAAAGTCTGATACTATGGCTTGCTTGATTTCTGATCTCATTTGTAAAGAAAGTAATTCCTTTGGCT
>NW_008825615.1:16951573-16962001 GCF_000699105.1 Pygoscelis adeliae
GGGAAAGCTGTATTGGGCTTTTCATCCCTCAGGTAATAGAAGTGCATTTTCAGCCATACCAGTCTGATTTTGGTTTGTAGTAGTCTTTATAATGCCCTTTTTTTTTTTTTAGCTATTACCCTTGGTTTAAAGTAGTATTGCTTTTTATTATAAAAACTATATTTCTTCCTTTAAAAAAGGTCTCTGCAGCCTACTAAGAGTTACTGTTGATAACTACTTTGTATTTGTTACAAATCTGCTTGCAATGGCAAAGATGGCTTATGGCTTTTATGTCTTTTGTTGCAAAAATAAAAGAAAACAGAAAAATCTCTATTTCATCTGGAATAATTTTCTGCAGATTTTTATTCCTTTAAACTGGCAAAGGGTGTAGATTGTTGCGGGGTGGAATCAGTATTTCCAGAATAAAACCTGTGGGTTAGCAGGCCAGAAAATAGAACTTTAGGCTTGCTATGTTGCTGTAGCCAGCAGCTGTTATCCTGATAAATTCAAGGTCATATAATTTGCTATGTTAGATGGATAGTTAGCATATACATACAGTCACATACCTTGCTTTTCATCTTCTCTTGTATAACTTTAAACCATTAATAGTTGTACTTTGAATTACTTTGTTATTCATATCCTTCTCATATATTGAGGGTTTAATTTGCATAACATTTCATGTTTTTCTTCTGTAATAGGGATAATAAGGCAGATATCTAGAACTTTGCAACCAAATATACTTATCAAAACAAGCATGCCTAAATTTTGACTAAGGCATTCATCTTGTTCAGTAATGAATAAAGTAGCTGGTACATCACTCGCTTATTAATTGTGAAGAAAGGGAGTAGGTTGACTGTAGTACACATAAGGTAGGCACTGTGTTTTAACTGAAACTTTGAGATTTGTTAAAATCTACCACATAGTCTTCACTTTGTGTATGTTAGAATTTCATGTTTTCATACAATACTATTGGACCACCTTGTGTATTGCCTATCTAAATACTGTTTATTCACCCAAGTAATCTCATTAATTTCACTAGGTATACATGTTGCTGTAAATGAGTCTGCAAAACCGCTTAGTACTTGTTAACTCTGTATCTTATATTTGCATCCTTTAACTCTAACTTATAACACTTTGAAAGCTTTTATCTTGTCTATATTGAAAGACTTCCTAATAAACTTATTGAATTATTCATGCATGGTATACTTCCAAGAAATCTTGCCTTAAGGTTCTTTGAAGCTGGCTTATTGGATTGACCTGAAAAGGGCTGTAGGAGGCATGGAAGGTCACAAAATCTCCTTGACTTTATTAGATTTATGCCTTTCTTACACTTGTTTAACAAGACAAGGCACACCTGTGTGGTGTCAGTGGATTGTAAACCTAAAGTTGTAAGAATGTTAAAACAGCAGTTTTGGATGCACAAAATCTTATTTATGGGGAAAGAGGCAACACACTGTGTGTGTGTATATATGAACCCAAGCATTGTTAGTGTAATCAAAGTCTTAAGTGTCTAATCATTATTAGTCCAGATGGAGTTTTTACAGAAAAGGGAAAAAAATAACAACAATGCAGTTAAAATAGTTGCACGCACACTTCTTGGTTTCTACCCCTTTTCCTAGTATTATGCCTACCTTTCCCTGCTCCTCTGGGTCCAGTAGTTGATGTTTTCTTCTTCCTCACTTTCAGATGCACTTGAGGTTATTCTTATTTGCTAAGACAATCTCATAGTTTTGCTCTTTCTTCCTTGGTCTGCAGTTCCCTGTCACATCCATATTTACTTTATATGGTGGCCCATGCATGTTAGATTCTACTACTTTGTTCTTTGTTACCCTTAAAACCAGTTTTGTTCAGGTCTGCATTTCTTTAACTGACCATGGGTGAGTTGTTTATAGCTGTGGGATCTCTAGTGCCAAGCCTTTGTCTCATCGTTTATTGTCCCTATGCATGTATTCTCCTGTACTGCATCCTGTATCTCCACTTCTCAAAGCCTCTGCAGTCAAACCAGGCCTATATTTCTCTTAGCTATGTCATTGTGCCAGTTGTACAATATTTCATTCTGCATAGAGTAACTGCTTGCTTCAGCTATCCATATAAAACTGTGGTTGTACCATGAAAAACAAAAAGGGGGGGGGGGGGGGAGAAAAAACAGCCTTAGACAGCCAGTCAATTAGAGAAATTGCTATCACAGCTAAATCAAGTAAAGCAAAGCTGCAGGCAAGTTTGGAGAATTTCAGACAGAGTGAGCCTGACTGTAGGAAGCCTCAGTCCTGAGGCCTTGGAAACTAAATACAACGCTTATGATCTGTTACTGAGAATGGCAGTACCAGACTATAGGGCTACATGGTTACAAAACACAGCATGCATAAACCAGTTACTTCTCCTGATACAGCTTTACTTTCCAAAATTGCCTGGTTTAGTCAAAGTTTCCATTAGAACCATCCAGGGAACTTTTGACTGTGAAATCTTTGCTGCTTAGTGTACTACCAGGCAGATAGGGTGGACCTCACCTGAGTAGCTCCCTAAATTTGTGATAGCCAGCTACAGAGCTAGTCATAAATGGTTATAATCATTAAATACATTCAAAAGCCGATTAACGTTAGATGCCTGTGTTAACATGAGATAAATCATCTCAAAGCAGAGGTGCCTGTCTGCTTGCTTTGACTTTACAATGGAATCTGAAGGACAAACTTAGCTGTCTACAAGTGGTGCATTTTAATCATAGAATGGTTTGGGTTGGAAGGGACCTTTAAAGGTCATGTAGTTCCAACCCCCCTGCAATGAGCAGGGACATCTTCAACTAGATCAGGTTGCTCAGAGCCCCCTCCAAGCTGACCTTGACCACTTCCAGGGATGGGGCATCCACAACTTCTCCAGGCAACCTGTTCCAGTGTCTCACCACCCTCAGTGTAAAAAATGTCCTCCTTTTGTCTAATCTAAATCTACCCAATACTTTAAAACCCTATCACTTGCCCTATCACTTCAGATCTTGGTAAAAAGTCTCCCTCCATCTTTCTTATAAGTTTTAGTATTGAAAGGCCCCAACGAGGTCTCCTTGGAGCCTTCTCTTCTCGAGGCTGAACAACCCCAACTCTCTCAGCCTTTCTTCATAGGAGAGGTGTTCCAGTCCCCGATCATTTTCGTGGCCTTCCTCTGCACCTGCTCTAAGAGGTCTGTGACTTTCTTGTGCTGGTGACTTTCTTGAGCTGGTTGCAGTACTCCAGGTGGGGTCTCACCAGAGCAGAGAAGGGCAGGAGAATCATCTCCTTCGACCTGCTGGCCACGCTTCTTTTGATGCCGCCCAGGACATGATGGTTTTCTGGGCTGCAAGCGTGCACTGCTGGCTCATGTCCAATTTTTCATTCACCACTATCCCCAAGTCCTTCTCCACAGTGCTGCTCTCAATCCATTCATTCCTTAGCCTGTGCTGATACTGGGAATTGCCCCGACCCAGGTGCAGCACCTTGCACTTGGCCTTGTTGAACTTCATGAGGTTTGCATGGGCCTATTTCTCAAGCCTGTCCAGGTCCCTCTGGATAGCGTCCCTTCCCTCAAGCGTGTCAACTGCACCACTTAGCTTGGTGTCATCCGCAAACTTGCTGAGGGTGCACTCAACCCACTGTCTATGTCCTTAATAAAGATATTGAGCAGTATCGGTCCCAATATGGATCCCTGAGGGACACCACTTGTTACTGATCTGTATTTGGACATTGAGCTGTTGACTGCAACTCTTTGGGTGTGGACATCCAGCCGAGTTCTTCTCCATCAAATAGTCCATCCATCAAACCCATACCTTTCCAATTTAGAGGCAAGGATGTTGTGGGAGACTGTGTCAAAGGCTTTGCAGAAATCAAAGTAGATGATATCTGTAGCTCTTCCCTTGTCCACTGATGCAGTCAGTCCATCACAGAAGGTCCGTAGATTAGTCAGGCATGATTTGGCCTTGATGAAGCCATGTTGTCTGTTTTTTATCACGTCCCTGTCTTCCATATGTTTTGACACGTCTTCCAGGAGGATCTGTTCCATGATCTTATCGGGCACTGAGGTGAGGCTGTCTGGTTGGTAGTTCCCAGGGTCCTCCTTTTTACCCTTGTTAAAAATGGGTGTGATGTTTCCATTTTTCCAGTCACAGGGGCCTTTGCCTGACTGCCATGACTTTTCAAATATGATGGAGAGTGGTTTAGCAACTACATCTGTCAGTTCCCTCAGGACCCTGGGATACATCTCATTGGATCCCATGGACTTGTGCATGTTCAGGTTCCTCAGGTGGTCTCAGACTTCATATTCTACAATGGGAGGGAGTTCATTCCCCCCCAGTCCCTGCATTGAGGTTCAGGGACTTGAGAGATGAGGGAAGAGCAATTGCCAGTGAAAAGGGAGGAAAAAAAAGTGGTTGAGTACCTCAGCCTTCTCCATGTCAGTTGTCACCAGATCCCCTGTCTCCTTTATCAGAGTGAGTACAATTTCTTCTGTCTTCCTTTTCTGACTAAGGTACCTGTAGAAGCTGCTTTTATTCTTCACATCTCTTGCCAAATTCAGCTCCAGTTGTGCCTTAGCTTTTCTGATCCCATCCCTACATTTCTGGGCAGTATCCCAATGTCCTTACCAGGGTGCATGTCCCTGCTTCTTAATCTAAGGTTTAGATCATGTGTCCTCCTTTACAGAAAGTCAGCATTTGAACTGAAAGGGCCTTTAGTAGAAAAACATGCTTCATCTCAATGGAAATCACTCTTACTTCAAACATAGTTTGTTTGAGAATGTTCTCTTCTTAGATAATTTTTAATTATCCTACAGACTTGAGTTCTCTGATTCTTTGGGAATCTTTTATTTTGGAGGCTGGAGAGAAGTCACGAGACTTTCTAAAACAAAGTGGGGCAGCCTCCCCTTCCCACTTCTGTTGCAAGATGAAAAACTGTTTTTGGAAGCAGACGCTTGTGAGAAAACTGAGCTTTCTGCTGTAAAATGTGTGAAATTTTGCTTATTCCTTAAAAGATGCAACCAACTTAACGTACCATGTATGTGCAGCTCCCTGGGGGCAGTAGAGGAAAATTTGGCCAAGTGTCCTCTTCAACGTTCTTAGGTGACTGTGGACACCAACAGAGAGGCAGTCGATTTGGGTCCTGTGTTCTTTTAAGTGGAGCAGACTTCTAAACTGACCAGCAATCAGGGCGTTTGTGCCTGACTGGTTTTTTAGCTTCTGATGTAGTGTGGTTGTAACAGAGAAGCTGGGCTTTTTCAGTAATAGCTTCCTTGGTTTTTAAAACTTTATTCTGCGTATTTTTATTTAAAAATGTCAATTGTAATAAAGCACTGAGGAGCTGCATTTTGGGGGGAAAAAAAATTAGGCAGTGGGTGATTGGACAGCTGTTGTGTGTAGGATACTGAAGTTCTCTTCAATGCTGTCAAGTCAGCTCTGCTGTAGGAGTTTAGCAAATGGCAACAGTAATGCACTAAAACAAAGTGGAACATATTTCAGCACTGCACATGTGATCAGGCTTCACCTTGGCAAAGAAAGAGTCTTTCCAGCATTATGTTTTGTTGTTGGATTTTTGGTTTGGGTTTTTTTTGGTCCGCAAAACTTTCACAGTTGCCCAAATCCTACCCACGTGCCATCCTTTCCTGACTTAAATCATTATGAAATCTGCATGCAAAATGGCCTATTTATCAAAATAAGCCTTTAAGTGAAAGGAGAAAAAAAAAAAATCCACCCCTGAATGTGAGAAGTCAAGTATGACTTGAGTTCAGTCTGTTTGCAGATTAAACAATGTTGTTACTGGGACCCTCTACCTGAATTCTATAACAACTGCAAGTTTTAAAGAGAATACTTTGCTTCGCTCATTGCATGCTGGTCAGTAGCAGGCTTTTTCATGTTTGAGATGTAGCTTTTAAAAGAAAACTGCAAATGAAACAAAAGCTAAAATATATTTCTCTGCTGTTATGTGTTTTGTAAAATTAAATGTCATAATCACATTTTAAAGGATACAGCAGCGATACCTTTTGCAGTGCTTAGATCATACTCAGCACTTCAAAGTCATCTTGTTGCTTTAGCTGCCCCTAATTTCTTCTTTCGGTTTATTTTTAGGCTTATTTTATAACAAAATGGTTAAATCTTTTCCTTTAAAGATAAGCTCTATATTAAAGGCAATTTTACTTTCATTTTGGATTGTGCATACTATAGTCTGTGAGAGAGACGAGGAAGTATAAGTAGGAAGAAAAGAGAAAATATACTCCTTGTAGGCTTAGTAATTTCAAGCTTTTATTTGTGGAACTTCATGATCAATTCAGAAATTAGTTATTTTTACCCAGGTTTTTCCTTTTCATTTTTCCTGAAATACTGATAAAAGCACCAAACACCAAAGCAGTTTACTGTTTTATTTTTTTTAATTTTTATTCTTTAACGATTGGTTGGTTTGGTTTGGTTTTTTGGTAGCAATGGAATTGATTCTCCTTCTAACAAGCTGAGGGACCTTTGAACCTCTGAACCCTGGATGTTGTAAACTGTTCACTTAGAAAAGTGAAAGTGGTGGAAGCATTTAAAACAGACAGACAAACAAACAAAACAAACGAAAAACCCAAACCAAACCAGAACCACAAAATGAGTGAAAACAAAACAAGTCGTAAAACTCACACAATAATTTACTAAAACCCAGGGAGTAAATACAGGATACAACCTGAATACAACCTTAGCCAAAAACTAATAAAATGTGAGAGGAGATGTTGGGAGAAGTATTGCTGCAAACTTGCATTGTGGGGTTTTTTGGTTGGTGGGGTTTTCTTGTGTTTGTATTTTATTTATTTTATTCTGCTAGCCATTTGCTACTGGACACAGGCAGAAACAGGGCACTGAAACACATTTTTTTTTTCTTTTTTTTTGTTGTCCCACTCTTACTGTTCTCGAGTGCAGATCTATCTGAGTTTGTACTTTGTAAGTCTGTAGATATAGCACTGCAGTACTGTGTCAAAATAATATTGGGTTAACAGATTTAGGAAATTGCTAATTGTTTAGCGGGCATCATGGTAATTAAATAGACTGCTACAGTCTTGTTGAAACTATGATCTCAATTTCTATGTATCAGATGCCATGTAAAATTTAAGATCTCACAGCCATTAGTGGTTAGCAACTAACAAAATTTTGCAAGACTGAGGTATCTGGTAAAACTGGAGTGTATTGGTGTGACTGGTGTGATTGGGCCCAGTCAGTTTAAAATGTTCTCAGAGGTTTTGTGGAACTCCCTATTCCTACAGTGTAATGTGGTGTAAATAGCAAGTTGTGCTGTTAGTGGAGTTACAACATGCGAGTTCAGAGAGTTTTGATATTACTGCCATCTTCAGAATACAGATTAGTGATTGCTTCAGTATTTTTTAGCTGCTGACCTCTCTTACATTACAAATGACTGTTCTCAGTGGTGGGCTAAAGCCACTACTCAAGTCAATAAGTTGTCTAAGTATTCTTTCATATCAAAGTTGACATTATGTAAGTCTTCAAGAACAGAAGAACTAAGTTCCTCTGATCAGTGGATACTTAAGGCAGTGGACCAGCCCATACTGATACAAGGGATAAAACATATTATTCTTCATTTGTGAATCAATGTGATGTAATCTTATGGTAGCCATGAGAATGATGGTCCAAAATCAACGTCTTATTTAGTGTTTTGATACTTTGATATTTTTGTGCCATGATAGGTAAATTTGAGTTCAGTGAAAATACAATGCCAAAAACATAGACTAGTACTAGAAAGGTAAAACTGATGCCCCAGATAGGATCATTAGACTCTGTATCATCATGTTTTTAAGTGTTAAGTGTCAACAAAACTGGGTAATAAGGTTAAATTGATTATGGCACAATGTTGAAAGCAACAAGTATGGAAAGTGAGGTCATGAGACTGTAGGTGGCAATAGGAAGGTGTATTGTAACCTGTTAGGCCCAGTGCACTAGGAATTTTGGTTGAGATCCTAGCAATGGTCTTGGGCCTGAACGTGTAAACATTAAAACGAACTGTTAAAATCGGTAGGTCCACCTGTGCAAGTTAGAATAACACATGAGTAAGGCTGGTGTTAGGTTTACTTGGTGTGTGCTTGTGTGAAGTATTTGCATGAATATTTAGAATAGTTTTAGAACACCCACTGGCTTTTAAAATATATTACAAATAGTAAGAAAACCCAACAACTTTAACAGAACAGATAGTAAGGGCAAAATAATTATACCAAAATAATGTGTGAAGTGACAAAATATATGCTAACAAAGCTATGGTACCCTAGCTGGCAGCACATTATTATCAAATTAATCACATCAAAAAGATCAGCAGCCACTGTGTGATGAACTGATACAACTGAAGAAATTAGTAAGGGAGGAAGAGAAAAAAAATAGAATACAATACATGTGAAAACATAATTTAGACTTTTTTCCTTTTTAACTTATGTTGGAGAATCATTCTCTTTAAATTACTAGCTTGTTTAGGGTCATACTTTGGAGGAAGGAAATTTGAAATATTTAAAACTAACGAAATATAGCAAAAGCAAATTTCTTAAAACCTAGGGAATTTCTTAATCAAAGTCTAGACAATTTCTAGGAGACTGTTTAACTGAGATTTACTCTTACGTTACTTTAACCCACACAGTAATGGAAATCTGTATGGACCTGGCAAGATGCGTATGTTGCATAAAACAAGGTTGGAGCCTATTCCTCCCCCATTACATTTTGATTAATGTTGTGTGTGTTTGGGTTTTTGTGATAAAGAAGCTGCACTACCACTGAAGTCCTCATTCCACTGACATCACAGCTATATCCAAACTGAGCATAACTCACTTTGATTTTCATGTGACGGACACTATGAGGTACTAGTTTCAGTGAAGTTGTGTTGGGTTTGCATGGCAAGGTTTTGGTAGCGGGGGGCTACAGGGGTGGCTTCTGTGAGAAGCTGCTAGAAGCTTCCCCTATGTCCGATAGAGCCAATGCCAGCCAGCTCCAACATGAACCCGCTGCTGGCCAAGGCTGAGCCAATCAGCAACAGTGGTGGCGCCTCTGTGATAACACATTTAAGAAGGGGAAAAAAAAAAACCCTGCACAACTGCAGCCGAAGAGAGGGGTGAGAATATGTGAGAGAAACAACTCTGCAGACACCAAGGTCAGTGAAGAAGGAGGGGGAGGAGGTGCTCTAGGTGCTGGAGCAGGGATTCCCCTGCAGCCCATGGAGGTTAACGGTGGACCGGATATCCACCTGCAGTCTGTGGAGGACCCCACACCAGAGCAGGTGGATGTGCCCGAAGGAGGCTGTGACCCCATGGGAAGCCCATGCTGGAGCAGGCTCTTGGCCGGACCTGTGGACCCATGGAGAGAAGAGTCCACACTGGAGCAGGTTTGCTGGCAGGACTTGTGACCCCATGGGGGGACCATACTGGAGCAATCTGTTCCTGAAGGACTGCACCCCATGGAAGGGACCCACGCTGGAGCAGCTGGTGAAGAACTGCAGCCTGTGGGAAGGACTTACATTGGAGAAGTTCATAGACAACTGTCTCCCATGGGAGGGACCCCACGCTGGAGCAGGTGAAGAATGTGAGGAGTCCTCCCCCTGAGGAGGAAGGATGGCAGAGACAATCTGTGACGAGCTGACCGCAACCCCCATTCCCCATCCCCCTGTGCTGCCGTGGGGAGAGGAGGTAGAGAAAATCGGGAGTGAAGTTGAGCCTGGGAAGAAGGGAGGGGTGAGGGGAAGGTGTTTTAAGATTTGGGTTTATTTCTCATTACCCTACTCTGATTTGATTGGTAATAAATTAATTTTCCTCAAGTTGAGTCTGTTTTGCCCATGACAGTAATTGCTGAATGATTTCTCCCTGTTCTTATCTCGACCCATGAGCCTTTCTTTAGATTTTCTCTCCCCTGTCCTGCTGAGGAGGGGGAGTGATAGAGCAGCTTTGGTGGGCACCTGGTGTCCAGCCAAGGTCAACACACCGCAGAAGTCTTAGCTGCTTATACTACAGAATTTTAGGTTAAAAAGGGAAAAATGTCTGCAACAACTGTCCTACTCCATAGATGCACTGAAAAGACAAAATGAGTGTGAACGAAAAATATGAAGAACTGGAGAGAAAAAAATCTCCCCTTTTGATTGCAGACCTTGTGCATCAGCTCTGTGGCTGAGCTCAGGTTCTTCATTTGCAGGCTTTACCCTCTGGTGAACAAGAACCAGGCAGTATGGACACTGGCGTAACACAACTCCCTTCTCATATTGACATTCTCCAACATACTTTTCCCAGCCAGCATTGTGCATTGCCAAAAGCACTTATGTGAATCTAGAAAAGGAAGTCCTGTTTTCTGTTAAGTTAGTGAAGCAGGGAGGTTTCCCTCCCAGGTTAACTCAAAATAAATCTGATATAAGAATGGACTCTGGTCAAGGCAGAGAGGAAAAATCGTGTGGCTGCCGTAAAAAATACTAACAAAAGAGCATATTTGTCCCT
>NW_008825615.1:16962056-17013116 GCF_000699105.1 Pygoscelis adeliae
GGAATTGTCACCATGTGTAACAGGACCATCTGCTGACTGCTGTCATAACACTTGCACACTTCATTCTATACATAGCATGTATGTGCATATTGAATGCATTGTTTGTGGTTTGAATTTTTGTCCTGCTAGAAGTTTTAATCCATTTTTCTCTTTTGCTATTGTGGTAGTTTGAACATCTGAAGTATTATGAACTATATTTTGTATTTTGATAGTTCAGTTTGCATTAGCATTCTATAAAATATTCCTTAAACCAGAAAAAATTCTTAGAACAGAAGCAGGTTATCCCTTTTGACTACTTTCTTAACCAGGAAGTACTTCCTAGAACAAGATGTAACTGATGGTGGTTTTTAGTTTAGAATCCCATGGGCCTATCATACTTTTAAGATATGCTGTGTAAGACTACTGAAAAGGGAAGATTACTGGGCCTGACTTTTTATGAATTACCAAGTGACTTGGAAGGTTCTTGCTCAGTGGTGAATTCTCTCCATTCTTCTTTCCTTTTGATTGGAAAAAAAACCCACAACAAACAAATATTGAATGTGTTATTAATTTACATCAGCCATGCTGCCTTTATCTAAAGTGGCAGAGCTGTGGCAGTTACATTGCAGAAGCCTGATAGATGGCTTATATTAAATTTAGGGACTTGTCTCCAGATAACTTTGGACTGTAGCCACAGCACTCAATTTGAACAGCTCTCAAGAAAGTGATTGGTGATGTTGCTGATACTGGAGAGGAGGCATGGTGAGGACAACTTATATTGATTGTCAGAACCTTCGATTGTGTTGATTAAATGCAGTTTTATGCAGTTTTTTTCTGAGAAATCAAGCAAGTAGCTGCACATTATATTTAGATTAATGTATTTTATAGAACATTGATAAGAATGATGAGGTCATTCACTACTGTTGACTTAGACTGACACATGACTTACCTGAAACATCTGTTATTCTTATACCAAGCAATAACTCTTTGGTTTTTCCATATCATTTCATAGACTTTAAAATGTGTGTATATAAAGAGCATTTCTACTGGAAATGAACATCTGAAACAACAGCACCATATCAATGTAGTCCCATCTTCTTTCTATTTAAAAACTTCAAGTTCTCTCCCTTCTTAAATTAAGCTTCCAAAAGGGTTCTGCTGTAAAATTCCCATTCCAGGGTTTTATTTCTTCTGAGAGTAATTATGAATCAATGGCTGAGTGGCCAATCAGTGGCTAAATCCTGGATTTGGTTTCTGGATTAGTCTCTAAGTCACTTCACTCTGTCATCAGCTTATTTCTGTCTATAAAAATGCAATTAGTTTGACTCTTTTACAGGGATTTTGAAATATTTTATTAGAAAGTACCACAGGAAAATAAGAACCTTACTTTTATGTAATATATGGGGATATTCAATACATTAAAAAAAAATTGAGACATGTAGAGGCATTTTTTCTTGCAACTGAATTCTAAATGGTACACCTGAAACTTGTAAATGTTGGGTGGAAAAAGGTAGTGGACATTGCTCCGAAATAGTTACAAATTCCTTCTCCCCAAACAACACAGTCACTTCCTTCAGCCTTTTTTTTTTTTGTTTGTTTTGGTTTGGTTTGGTTTTTTGTTAATGGTCATATGTAGAGCCTGCATTCCCTAGAACATGTTTTATTTTTTACTTACTTGTCCCTGATAACCTCAATTGACTTCATCTTGATGTCTTCATATCCAGGAAAAAAAGTTAGTGTTTATAATCAGTGCCTATCTAAACATTTTCCTTTAAAGGGGCCTGATAAATAATAGTTACCTATTATTAGACAGGTTTCTGCATACCTAGAAACTTTACATAAACTGAATTATAATGATTTTATATGGATTTTTTACAAACACTAAAACTTTATAGAATTCTATAAATCTACTATACTTAATTTTCAGTACCTTTAAGGTTGAACAACATTTAAAATGTAGTGTCTATGTATAATTATGAAACTATTTTCATCTTAAAATTCATGTTCCTTCTCCTAGTTATTTCTGTCAAAGATATTGAAAAGACAAACAGGGAGGTAAAGATGCTTGCTGTAAGCAATTCCATGGGCCATTAGTTGAAATGAGTGTTTAAATGGATAAATGATGCCACTTCAGATTATAAACACAGAACTAAATTAGTAAAAAATGCATAACTCAGCACAGTTGTTTTATGATCAATAGTTGGGTGTTTCAAGCCCTAGCTGAAACATGAAAACTGAAAATCTGTTAAAGTACTGTAGCATATAATTAAATTCTGTTGTTATAACATCTGATATATTATACCACGATACCTGCCTGATTTTCACATTTATACTGAAACATTCATAATTCAGAATGAGTAATATATTATTATATTTATATATATACATATATACATATATATATATAAATATATGTAGGGAACTTAAGAAATAACATAAAAAGAGATGGGAATGCATGCCTGCCTTGTGTTGCTTCTCTTGCGCACATAAAGTAGAAAGATAGTCCACAGCCATAGAAACACACCAGTAATGCGACATTAATAAAGAAATGAAGTCAGATCTTTTGAACTACGTACTTGTTGCAAAAAGACTTGGAATTTTGATCAAAATCCCTGTCTCTTCACTCACTGTTCTTCAGACCTTCATGTATTATTCATGTAACCATAGGTCAGGTATTTCTGTTTATGCAAAACTCATGAATGTTTACTGTAATGGAAACAAGCTACTCATAAATTTTGGCCATTCTGTTTGTGCAATCATTATGTGCTTAACTACAAAATGTGCTTCTCCAGAAAAAATATATTCTCCATTAGTATAATGCTCCTATTGTTGCTGTAAATTATTTGTCCTCAGCATTTTATTTCTTGTTGGTTTTTTACTGTCTTTTCTCCCGCATCTCAGATTGAATTAGATTATAGTATACTTGCTGTGGGATTTTTGTTGTTGTTGTTTTTTGTTGGAAAGTGTCTTTAGAATGGCAGGAGGTAAAAAAATTTATAATTAAATAGGTTGGTTGCTGTACCTCTTTCTGAATGTTGAACCTGATATGGCATTATTGGCAGCTCTACCTTTATTGAGAAGCTATACAGATAGAAGTTAGAGCAATCTGATTTGCTGTGAAGACTCAATCAAAATATTTAACATAGTAGTACAGTTTCTTTTCTGAAGTTAAAAATGAGAATAAACTATGGACAGTGTTAGTGGCCTTTATAGTTTGAATGATATCTATCATTCACTACTTCCTTCACACAGGAAGTCCTTGTGCAACTGTTGATGTACAGTTTGCATTCTGACATGTAAGTGGATTTTTCCTTGGTTCCCTCCCACAACTGAACAGGCCAGAAACTAATGAAGCAGATGATGATCCTCCCTTCTTTCTGCAGTAGCTTGCACAGCAGCATCGGACCACTGGGGAGCAGAAAAATGCCTCTCTTCCAGTGGAAGATTGCCTTTGAAATAATGCAGAGATCATTCCTAAATTTCAGGCAATGTTCCATTTTGAGGGGTGTCATATCTCTTTTCTACCCTTCTATAAAGCTTTTCAGAAAAAGTAGATTGTAATCCATTGGATGCGTTGCTGTAGATATTAAACAGCAGGATCTTGATAGAACTACTGTTAGGTGAGTAGTGGACAGCTACTCTGACTACAGTTTTCAAATCAGCTAAGTAATTTGCCATCAAATGAAGTGATGGGGTGAGTGAGGTCCCATCTGGATTGGGACCTACTCTGGATTGAGCACTATTCAACAATTTTGTAAGCAGCCTTAGGAAGGAACAGGTAAATACATTTTTAAAAACTCTTCTGCTTGATTAGAATAATATGGAAAGCTTCTGCTTGTTTCCGTTCTGAAGGAAAGGACTTGGAAAGTGGGAATAAAAACTGGTGACTTGCGTTTAAGTTGGCCCAAAAAGGAACACTATTTACTCCTATTTTTCTATCCGTGCATGTTGCAATAAAAAGGTTAGTTTGGATAGTACCAGATAGATGACACTTAGCTGCAATATCAGTTTGTATTAGAAATTTAGCTAACAAAATTTTGAATTCTAAATATTTTAACCTAATTATGGGATGATTCCTTACTCTAGATCTTGTTTTTAAATTGATTCTTCAAACTAGTTCTTCTTGAAGAACTTAACGCTTCATCAAATTCTCTCAAAAGCTAGGCACAACTATGCCAAACTTCTGTGACTGAACTGACATGATTTCTTGGAATACTGTTTGTCAAAGTGGTATAGTTCTATATTCCCAGTACATCAAATGCTCTCTGGAATGTGTAGGGATAGAGAGAAGTGAAGAGCTTTATTTCTGAGAGAAACTCTGAGCAAATTGGTAACACTGCTACTTGAAGTCCTCTTGCTTCAGTTATTCAGACAGAACATGAAAACTACACTGAAATCAAGATTTGCAAACCCACATAAATATGACTTCAGGAAAAAGTGAACCTTTTAGCAGAAATTTTTTGTTCTGACTCATTCATCTTGCTTTATCCACTGTACTTCAGATGCATGTAGAACTTGAAGCAAACTGCATTGTTTCAAAGTTGATCAATTAAGTATTAAATTTTCAAAAACAGTATTAGCTTAATCTTACTCCCACTGATGTCAGTACAAGTTCTCATGGGGAATAATGGTTGGTACTGTATTGAGCTTATTTGAAATTTACACTCTTAATCAGCTATTTTGTTTCTGAAGGAGCTATTCATATGGATACATTTAAGTAAATGTAGGTTATGTGGGTGGGAAATTGTGCCTGCTAATGCAAAATCTTTTTTCTCCTTAGAATTGTAACTCTTTCATTCCAGTCTGGCTAATCCTCGCATTTGAAATATCATGCGAGATTATATTGATAATCGCAGAATAGAGGGAGATAGTATAGCAAAAATGCTTCCCAAACTCTCCAAGAGAAAAAAAAAAGGCAAATAAATCTTCCTTAATTTCATACTTTTTTAAAACTTTTTTTTGGCTCTGAAGATAATGCATGTGTGCTACTGTTAGCATGTCTTATGAACATACTTAAGAGCAAGGCACTGTAGGTTTTTTTTATTTGGTGGTAACTTCTATGACTTTATTTCATAGTCACATTGTTGTGTGTGTTTGTTTTTTTTCTCACAAGGATTTAAGAGTTAACATACATTAGTTATCCTGCTGTCAGAATATCTCTATATTATTTTTCTGGTTACTTGTGACAGTGAAATTCTGATAAATGGGAAGATCAACATCAAAATATATATTTTGATGATTTAATAGAAGTCATTTATTAAAATGTACATCAACTAAAGCATTACTACACTAATGTCTGCTAGCTATTATGTACTGATGTGTAAAAGAAGTTTCTAATGGTAAAAATATCCTTTGCGATTTCTGTGGTCTTACTCTGCTACCACTTTCACATGATTCTTTAATTAACAACTCACCTCATCTGTCTTAGGTCGATAAACATTTGCATCATTTGGAGGATATTTGCCACAGCAGGATGCTTCTCCCTGTGTAAACTGGTGTGGATCTTTCGCCATTCTTTTTAAATGCAAGAAATGACTATGTGGGTGTGTGTTAGAATAGTGTAAGTCTCTTACTTCCATAGCATCACTTTTCATATAGGTCGGGTATAGTTATTTCAGCAATGAACACGACCCTGGTCTGCTGGGAAAGGTGATACATTTATATGGCCATGAAGTCAGCACCAGATGGTGGCATGGGGCTTCAGGGAAAATGACAGCCATTATTTTACCATTACTGTAGTATTAACATTCACACTACTGTATTATCTTTCAGTTTTTCTCTCCTATATTTTCTGTACATTATCTTGTAACTTTAGGGACATGGTAACTTTATAATATGTCTGTAGCTGCTTTAAGGACTTTAAGGTGTTAGATGGAAGATTCTGCATAATTTATCCACTTTAAAGAGTATGAAGTTGTCTTTTTTGATGGGTATAACTGCAGAAAATTTTGGAATGCTTACAACATAAGATATGTAATTGTATATTCAAAAAAATGCATATATAGGCACAAATAGCCTGAGCTGAGGTGTTTATAATCCTCAAATAAGTGTTTCTTTGGTTTTATATTCTCAGTTACGTGCATTTTTAACACTTTAAGTGTTTGACAAAGTAAAACTGTAAAGAATCCTTAACAACAGTGCATTCCTAAAATGGAATAATATAGCTAATCAATAAAAGACTAGATAAAATCATTTTATTTGCTCTGAAACTTGGTAACTTGAGTCTATACTGTGAGTTCTGTTCAAATCATCAGAATATGAAAGTAGAGTTTAGTGATTTACAAATCTTTGATTCACTTCTTTGTTTTATGATCAAGACTGCATGTAGTTCTTCCTTAATTTAATGTAGTTACTACCTGTAGTTTTGATGTCTACAAGATTTCATGATTCCCGTGAAGTTCTATTGAGAAATACAGTTCAGTGGGTTTGCTTTTTAGCAGAGGCACCTGTGTGTCTGAGAACTGTGTGCATGTTCTTAATGTGGTATAAGTTGAGCAGACACAGTTTGATCTTTTTTAATGACTATTTCGCTACCTGCTCTGCTACACCAAAAAAATCTAAATTATTGACCTCATTTGGCTTTCTGAATATCATCTTGTCTAAGAATAAGTTCTCTTATGAATAAGACTTAAAGGTTGCTCTTGCAGCTGTGAACTTCTGATTTATGAGGCCTTTTACTAGGCTAATTTCAATACATCTTCCATCATATTTAGAGTTCTTAGTGATGCCACATTATGCTCAATTTATGCATCTCTGTGTTACTAGATATATCATAAGAATACGTGTGCCTTAGCTGACACAATTTGTAACTTTCAGGACTTTTTTTACTTTTTTTTTGTTTGTTTCATGTACAAAAAGCTTTCCACAGTGAGGAAGGTGTAATCACTTATTGACACAAAAAGCTCATTTTAATATCAGAGAAGAACACTATTCATCTCAACTAACGTTAGCCATCTAGACTGCAGTTCAATGCAAGCCTGACACCTAATTGTGCTTGTTTATAGATGTCTGTATGTGTATATGGAATCTTAACTCCTACTCCACAGTCAATACCATCTATCCTGGGACCTGTCCTGTTTACTGTCTTTGTCAATGACCTGGAGGAGGAGATGGAGCGCACCATCAAGTTTGTTGATGACACCAAAGTGGGGGGTGCATTCAATTTGCTCAAGTTGTAGGGTTGCTATTTAGGTGTCCATGAGGCTGCAGGAATAGTCCAAAAGTCAACAAGGACAAATATTAAATTCTCTACCTGTGATAGACTAAACCCCTTTCCTAGTACAGGCTGGGGACTGACTGGCCAGATTGCAGCTTTGCTGGAAGGCACCTGGGATCCTGGCAGACAGTAGGCTGAACGTGAGCCAGCAGTGTGCACTGGTGATGATGAAGGCTAACAGTGTAGTGGGCTGTATCAATAGAAGCATAGTCAGTAGGTTAAGGAAGTGATTTTCCACCCCCACTCCCTTTACTTGATGCTTACTAACCCACATAGGAATACTGCATCCGGTTTTTGCTCTCTTAATGCAAGAAAGATATTAATAGACTGGAAGGAGTTTGATATACCAACCTGCTCCACTTACCCCGTAAGGAGAGGCTGAGGGAACTGGGCTTCCTCAGCCTTGGAGAGGAGATGGCTTCAAGGGGACCTAGCAGCAGTCCCTTAGTGCCATACAGGGTGGTTGTTAATAAGATGGACCTGGGATCCTTACTGAGGGAAACGGTGGGAGAGAAAGATAACAGTCATAAAAGGAAACAAAGGAAGTTCCAGCTGGATAAGAGAACAGTTACCATGAAGATAGTCAAGCACTGAAGCAGTGAACCAGTGATGTTTTAGAATATTTGTCCTTGGGGGGTTTCAAGACCTGAATGGAAAATGTTGTCAGCCACTGGGACTGAATTCACTGTTGACTCTGGTGAGCTGGAGGTTGATTCCTGATACCTTTCCAATTTGAATGATTTTTGTGAAAGTAATTGCTTGCATTTATGCAACTTCAAGTGTGTCCTAGGTATTATTTTTATGGTAAGCTGATTCACTCTGCTGACTATGGATTAGATCTCTGTTGACTATAAAGAACAGTTAGACAGTCTGTAGGTGTCTTCATGTAAGTTTCATAATCTTAAACTGAGTCTTATCTCTAAAAGTAGTACAAATCTAATCTGGGGAATTTGGACTCCCTCCTTTAAATGAGAGAAAAAGATACCTCTGAAGAGCTTTCATCTTGGTTTTCTTTGCAAACTATTTTAGGATGAGATGAATCACTTCTACTGCCATTTATTTTCTATCCCAAAAGCCTATATTTAAACAAGGAAAATCATGTTGAGATTTCAACTTTTCACTTATCAATATGAAAATCCGCGATCCTTATTTTCCAAAGTGCTAAGCATTGCACAATTGCTTCAAAATATTTTTATCTAAAAATCAAGTCCTCATTGTGTTCAACCCAAATAAAGTAGTACCTATTTATTTTGGAAAATTTGTGATAGGATCTGTTGAACTCTTCCTACACTGTTTAGTGTCTGAACTGAAATACTGCATACTGATTAACTTTCAAATGCTCACTCAGGTATTGACCTCTTTTGGAGAAAATTGCTCTGCTCTAAAGACATAGCCTCTACCCTTAAAAACAATTTCATGTTTCAAAAGTTTTGGAAAGAAAATAAGCATTGTTGTATAATCTGGAGACATAAAATAATTTGTCATTTTCCTCTTTCATGTAGGAGAGGAAGACTTGGGCCGAGTTACTTCTCGTTACTTATTGAGGGTGAAAAAAAATGGTTTAGCACAGCAATTTGTGACACCTAATTATTTGCTTCACTACACTACTTAGATTTGCTGAGCAATTATCTCAATTAGGGCTGGCTATGCAGTTAAGGCCAAGTACCAACTCAAGCTGAATTTTATATTATGCTAGAGCTTGCATCAGATAATACACTATAAAATAAATATGTTAAGTTCTGTTAGTTGCTGATTTCTTTGTTGTAAAAGACAAGGTATGTAGCAGCAGAAATCATCCCCATACACTGAAGGACAGAGGACAGATTTGTGATGGCAAGTAAAATAGTAGGCCTGGTGTCATATCTTGAAATCCTTCTTTTAAGCTCTACCACTTACTTATAGTACACAGTACCGTCATCTGGGAGTTGATCTGTGTGACTGTACGCAGCATGAGTCATTTGGGAGTTGATCTTCCAAGCCAGTAAATGCCCTCAGTATGAGATGACTTTACCAGAAGATAGTTATCCTCAAAACTTAATAAAATCAAGATTGTGTCCTCTCTGAACTTCAGTACTCATTTGAGGTATAAAAATGCCAACTCAACAGCAAAATTTATTAATATTTCTTAACATACTGCAAAACTTTGCTAAGATATGTATGTTCAAGGTATATATTTTTAACATATTACAGTTGTGTCTGTATTCTACTTGGCAGCTAATAGAAAGTAGCTTTGGAACTATTTTGTCAACTGTGAAAAGATTAACTTATTACTTTATGTAAAATAATTAAATGGATTTTTGTTCATCCAGAACATAGATGTCAATTTTTCTTATTTTTATTAGTTACATTTTGGCTATTCATAAAACAATGCTTTCTTTTTTTGACTTGATAAATGTGAAGTATTATTAAAAAGACCTTTTCTATTTAGTGTGTAGAAGATACATGGACTTCATTTGCTGTTACATAAAACTTTGTTCTTGTACATCATACCACTCCTGCAGCAACATCAAATCCTGTTTAAAAGGGTTTTTTTTTAAATAATAAGCATCCATGGCATGATCCAACTTGTATTGAAAACAATTTCAGTGCTGATGGTACTCAATGTTACTTTGTCTTGCTTTGCTTAAAATATTACCTGTTTATCATAATTAACACATCTTTTTGATAGTATACATTGAAACTGTTTGCATACTAGAAGATTTTCATGTGTAAAATGAATTGTTTTGTAGGCTGTTGTGAGAAAATAATTGCAGCTGATGAGAACCTGCTCTTAATTTACAGGCCTTTTTTTGTCAGCTGGGATGGATTGGTTTTGGGGGGTTGTTTACATTGATTCAGACTCTGGAGAGAGTCACAGTTTCTGTCACTCATTGATTTTTCTGTGTGTATTCTTTTCCAGTTTACCTCCCTGAATTAAGTTCTTTTAAAAGTCAATCTTCAAGCTCATTTCTACTATGTGAAAACAAAAAAACCAACCCAAAAATAATAAAAAACCCTTCTGTTCCCTATTAATGAAAGGGATGCAGTCTGAGAGGCAGCAGACAGCTGCCCTGTGAGATTTTGTACTGACTGGACAGCTGACAAACCCATATTCCCCAGCCAGGCTCAGCAAATGTTATCTGCTTTCATGTGTAGATGAACAACTGAGCACAGGAGCCAGTGATATCATAGGAGAAAGTAGCCAAGGACCAGCAGAATGAGCTTGGGAATACTGTTGCAGGGGCAAGAGCAATGAGGTAGTAGAACACTAAAGGACGCTCTACCCAATACTTTAGGAAAACAAACTTTTTCAAAACCTTTGTTTCTCAGTACTCCGGGAAAGCGGTTATCAAAAATAACCTTTGTTCTATGAATTCATTAAAAAAAAAAAACATGCAAGTTCTTCCAAACTTGTTTTGCTATATATAATTTTATGCTGAAAATATAGGAAAATAAAATTTCACATAAAATATGACTTATAATTCTAAATTCACTTCATAATTAAAAATATTTATTTATAGCTGAAAACATATAGCTAATTAAATTCTGTAACTTACTACAATATTTACTCTTTTCCTGTGATCCTCCCCCTGTACAGTGCTGTGAGACCGTTAAGGCTACATCTGAACTAGTAAATAGACCATGCCAGGGACAATTTTCTGTCCCAGACCTTGACTGTTGTGTGCAGCTTGACTTGCATGCTCATGACCAAACTCTTCCTTATTCCCTAAAACTCAAGCTGTTATTTCCGTAACTGCTGTTAAGAATACTGCCTAGCATAGGCCAAAGTTGTTTTAGGAATCAGGTCTCAATTTAACAGTATTGACAATATACCAAGGCAAGTGTTTAACTTTGCCCAGCCTTGTTTAGTTCGCTAGTATAGATGTAACACAGAGGTGTGACTGTAAGAGCTGGAGTAGCTGTTTATGTTAGAATATTACTTCTTTGCACTCAGTCCATTGTGCATGCTATACATTTCCAATTCTGCTTCCTCCATCCTAGTAATAAACATCCTAACAGAAATTTTCTACCCAATGCCAGTAAAATTTTTGATGCACTAAATCAGTGGGGAGTAAAGGATATCATCTGTGCAGCACTTCTCTCATTGCCTGTAAGTGAGGATATGGGCCACATTTCACAACAGGATTGAAATGTGCTAGAGGCCATGTTCATCCAGTATCTGAGTTTGAGATCAGAAGATGTAGCAAGTCTGAGTTTCATCTGAAGCTATCGAACCTTTACAATAACTGTAATAGATAGGGCACTGTATCCTAAAGCTTTACTGGGCCAGTCCCTCAAAGTTCGAGAGACACCTCAAGACATCCTAAATATGGTGGTCTAGTCTCTCCAGGCCATATACCACCATATTCTTATTGATACTAAATTTTTATAGGAGGCTTGACAATTCATCTCAAACTTCTAAAATAATCCTATGGTGTTAAATAACCAATTCTGAACTAAAAGTGCTGTTCACAATTGACTTTTTTTTTAACTGATGTTAATTGACAAAATGGTAAAGAAAATACAGCGGTCCAAAAAACATAGCACATCCAGAACTGTCCATGTTTTGGAACTTTTCTATTTCTAGATTAACCTGCATTTTATTATCATCAGGTTCAGATTAAGTGTAATAGCAATATATAAGTTTCTCAAAAGAGTCTGTAGTTTACACCTGCCACATTCCATGTAAATTCAGCAGTGTGGCATAAGCCTAATGCTGTCTACAATACTGTAAAAACTTGATCAGCTAGTTTCAAAGGGGGTGACAAGTGTCAGAAAATTTAAAAGGAGCAGGGAGAGGGAAAAGAAAATTATGTCAGGTAAGACCACTGTGGGATATAACATGGCACATCTACAGTAACATACAGAGCAAATAAAACTACTAATCAAGGCCTAACAGAAAAACTTCTGCTGGAAGCTAATTAACATCACAAAATATCTGCAACAGAAATAAATTTTAATGAAGGTGTATCTGGATGCATATACAGTGACTAATGAAAGAAATCCTCTGAAACTTTATCACATCTGCTCCATAAGCAGCAACAGTAGAAGATTACATGTCGAGATCATGGCAATTGATCAGCAATGTGTGTGAGTAGGTTTCAGGCTGCGGAAGCCTTAGTCTGTTAACACAGAGAATACTTTGCCACCAGTGGAGGAGCATTGAACATTGCTAGTGTGAATGAATCGAGTGCTGTTCGTGCATCTAGAAACCACGATGACAAAGCATCTTTATTCTGTGTCAGTAACCATGAGATCCAAGCAGTTTCAGAGAGAGGGGAAAGAACTGGGACTTTGGTTATCCTCTCTGAAAAGGAAGAGGCTGATAGAAGGCTTCAGGAGTTTTGAAATACAGTCCTATGACACAGATGCAGTATAAATGCACTTCTTTTAGGGAGGATAAGAGGTTATAAAGTCACCATTATAGATTGCTAGTCTGCCTGTGCTGAAACCGTATGAGAATCTGAGCTGTTCCTGCTCACAAGGTGCCCTGTAAATTATTATGCACCAACTGGCGATGTGCCACATGCAAATGGGTGGGGATCAGCAAAAGGGTATTTCCAGAGTTTTATTCTGGGAACTGGTGCATCGCTCAAACAGAGGAGTGGAAGGGTTCCCCTTTTTAAAAGTGAAAATACACAATCCCTTATATATTATTATATAGAGCCTATGTTGCTCCTACTTAAAATGCTTAGGTGTTTTTTGGATCTCTGTTCAAACAACCTGTATAGACAATATTATGAGAGCCCTACTCCCAAAGTCTTCTCATATGGAAAGTATTGTCAATACCAGAGAAAGGATTATTCCTTTAATAAAGGATTGACCGTTGAATATCTCATGCCTTCTAACCGTGCTACAGGAGACATAACAATAAAAGTACATAACTTTGCTTTTTGTAGTAGAAAACTGCTATGGTATTGTTAAACAGAATCTGATCATCACATTTCCAGCAAAATAGAACAAAAGAGTCTGTGGGCAAGGAGCTTTGCAATTCATGAGAGAAAACGTTTTATACAAACAAATGTCTCATCCCTGGCTTACACTTCATATTTTGTTTAAAGTGTGATACTACAAACAAAATTAACTCTAAAAATAATGCTTTCTTGTCAAGAATCTGTTCTCACTATATGATCATTACCAGCTTATTTCAGTAACAAAACCACTTTTTATTGCATTTTAGCTGAGAGTAGAATAAATAGCACTTAGTGAGCTCAGCTCTGTTTCTTCACGTGCAGTGTCAGCAGAATGTTAACCAATTTCAAATTGTAGCCCCAGCCAGCAAACACACTGAAGGTTGATTGTATTCTTTACTGTCTCAGAAGGGATAGTTGCACTCATGGAAATTCATTTTTGATGCTGATGTGAAATAGGATCCAGGTTATCTTAGAAATAATAAGCAGAGATTTGAAATGCTACCAGATTTTCCTTGTGACGTTTAACCTGACTTTTCCCTGCCTGTCTTGCACGCAGTGTGATTTGAAATTAGTATAAACTGGAGTGTAGAAATTGTGAGCCCCTCCGAAGATTGAAAAAGATGAAGGGGGGAGGAGGGGAAGGCAAACATGAAGGAGAAATGAGCAAAACTCCCTTAGTCAAAAATAAATACTGAAAAATGTTCAGGTATGTAACATTTTATACACTGATTTGCTGCTAAACTAACTTCAACACTGTCTTGTCATATTCTTTGCTACCATATGGTGTTACATTTTAAGAAGACTGGCAAATTTACAGCTTCTCTTTTTAGCTACAGGATAATTCTGCACCTCCTACACTGAACTGGCATTGTACTGAAGCAGTTTCTGTTCCTGAGCTTCACTTATTTTCACGTTGTGTTTGAGAGTGACAGTAGGCAGTATTCTTATTACGGGGGAGGGAAAAAAGAGGGAGGAGTTGTTTTTCCAGGAGTGTTTGTTCAGGTACTGCATGTTTAAAAGTTTATACGCAATTAGGAAGAGAACATTTATTAGTGACTGCATAAACATAGAAGGAATCTCTTGATGAAATTCTGAACAATATGGATAGTACTTAAGCAAGTAGCTGAATGATTTATGTTTATCTTCTGTTACTGCCATTCCTCACTTTTAGTGCTGCACTTCTGAACATTGGATATATTATCTGTAAGTATAGGGTGACTTATAAGCAACACCATAGAAAACTTCATAAGAGAAGAGTAAAGATTAGTTTTAACTGAAAGTGAAGTGTAGTTTTATAGAAAATGCAGAAGAAACGGTAACTGGATATTGATTTCACTACAGCTAGAAGAAAGAGAAGGCTGGTTGGAGTGTTTCTTGAGGTACCTTCCCAATCCAATGTCTACAGTTCTGTGAAATGCATATATTTATTTTGACAAAGAAAGTAACTTCATGTAATGCTCAGAGTCTAGTAGTTTACCACGTATATGAAATAGTGGTTGGGTTTTTGTGTGTTTGTTTTAAACAGTGTTCTACCTTTAGGAAAGTGTTTGTATATAGCTGGTGTTGTATAGATATATACAGTCATATATATAGTCATATAATATGACTAAATAAACTGTGGAAGACACCAGTAATTGACTCTCCTAAATAATCTATATTTTCTGAAAAGGTACCACTTATGTACAGTATGAAGCTTTTTATCCTTTCATCTCTCATCTTGTAGTGATCTCTGTATTTGTTTTGCCTTTCATTCCTGCAGAAAAACAAAGGTAGCAGACCTTAGAGCCTTGAAACAGTCAGATGAGCTTATTTCTACCTTAAGAAAAAACCCTTAAACTTACTGCACAGTGCTTCCATGAAGTACCCATTTGTTATCATTTAATTTTATCTTATTTAATTTTCTTATACACAATAGTGATTTATGAACACAGCAGAGATTACTTTTCTTAAAATACTGTGTGATACATCCTAGTTTAATGAAAGTTTTCATTTTTAATTAAATTAGAGGAAAAGGCTCCCATCCTTTTTCCTTTTCCTCAGGGGAGATAACATTGTGCCATGTTATTAGCAAGTTTCCCAGGGGCGCTTTTTTGCTTTGATGAATTTGTCATAGTCAAGGAACACTGGAAGCTGGTAGCTTGCCAAAAGGCATGCATTTTAGATTTATGTTACAATCTTTGTATGTTAAAATTTAAGTGTATTGATAAACCACCGAGAAGGACATGTTTCTGTTTTAGATGTAGCTAGATGTTTCCGTTCTCTGACACCTATTGCATAAACCTGATGAACTTTACCTTAGAGAAAACAGGAAAGGGAAAGCTACTGACGGGGGAATGAGGGAAGAAAGGGTCATAAAAGTAGTTTTTTCAAATACACAAGTCAGTTACTAAAAAGAATTAAGTGTACTGTTCTTACAGTGAAGAAGAGATGCAGTAATGGACTCAAACTGCATCAAGAAAGTTTCAGGTTAGTCTTCAGAAAAAGCCTTTCTAACAGTAAGGATAAAGCAGCTCTGGAACAGAGTGCATGAGGAAACTGGATTTTTCATCTTGGTGAAATGCAGATCAAATGAGTTATCCATCAGAAATTGCATTGTTGTGGCTGATTCTGCCTTGGAAAAACATCCTGCAAGATGTATTTTTATGAGCTCATGAAGAAATCATGAATGAATAATAAAAACTCTCAATGCTGAAAACTTGTGCAACAATTTGTACCCTCACGTGTTGGAAATGGCATGGAAAGCAGACAGATACTTCTAAACATTAACTGTGACTCTCAGTATGGGTATAAGTAACCCAGTAATTGCTTTAGAGTTGCGGAGCTTTGTTTGGTTTGGTTTTTGAAGAGGGCTGTTTCAGCTGTACCCTTTGAATAAAGACTGGCGAAAGAGTACTTAGTATAATTTTTCAACTGATGGGAGTATTCACTTAATCTTTTACACAAGTATGTAAATCTTAAAAAGGAAAAAAAAAATATTTTTTTCCTCCCTTTTTGTTGATTTAGATTCTAAAGTGCCTACTACTTCTAAGGAGAAAACATTTTATTTCAGGAAATTTGTTTATGTATAATCTAAATCATTCCATTCTTCTCAAGGAAGAAACACCTTCAATACAAGACAATGCATGCATCGTTATTCACTTGTTTTTCAGAAGTGCAGGGAGATGCTATTGCCCACGTATGCATGTTAAAACTAGACAACATAAAATCTGAGGTTTTGTATAAACTTTTATGATGCTATTAAACCATTTGGGTTAGAGAACAGTGGCAGAAGAATCTCGACTTTCTCTTCAACTGTTTTCTTCAGTTTGCAATTTGACCAGCTCCAGGAAATTAACTCCACCTGAAAAATGTAGCTTTGTCTGACCAGCATTATTTCTGATATCTCTACATGGTAGAAAGAGGGGAGTGAAAAAACTGCAGTCAGCCCCTATCTTGCCAGAGTGATGAGAAATGGTCATAACAAGGCCACTGTCTAATTTTTGTGGTGCATATTAAGACCTATGGTAGGGGACATCATTGTGGTGACTGGAGTTCAGGGAAGTCCTGTGGGGAATCTTAAAAGATAAGCAAAACTGGCAATACCAGGGCAAGTGAAAGCTGTCATAGACTACTGGGAGGGAATGCAAAGCTTTTAAAAATGCATAGTTAATACTTTTTTTGCCAAATGATTTGTAATTGTGAGGCATCTGGCAACTGAACTCATCAGAAAACAAAACAACTTAACTGATTAATCCTAACGATACTTTGGAAATCAGAGGCAAAGGCTGTCTCTACTCTTGTAAATTGAAAATTCTGGGGTTCAGAACTCGGAAAACAGGCCATAGAACTGCTAAGCTTACTAAGTGAAGTTGTAGCCACAATGATTACTAGTTTAAAATCTAAAATAGGGGTGGGCACGTGAGGGCTGAATTTTATCAATCGCATATATAGAGAAACAACAAGGGCATATTCCTCAATTTCCATTTTTAGAAGCAGCAGAGGTCTAAATTGCCATGATTTCGTTTAAAGGTTTTGCAAAACAGCAGGTGCTTTATGTAGGCACCCCCTTCAAAAAGCTATATCTGAGAAAATGTTCTGTGTATTTTGTGACTAATTTTCTGCTAAAACTCATGACTCTTGAAGTTGAATCTCTAGTGAATGTTTTTTTAATAAAACTTACTAGCTTTCCAATCACAGACTTCAGAATGCTTGTATGCTTTTGTGTGTTAGGAATAAGGGAAAAGATGGTGTCTCAGGAAAAAAAAAAGGATTAGAATATTGAATTTGTTCTTTGTATCCCAATTAAATGTCTTGATTCAAAACCTACACTTGAAACTGGATTATTCTGGGAAATCACCTGCCACATGAAACGTCTTGAAATAAGGTGGGTTTTTTTCATTTCTGTTCCAGTACAGAACAAAAATATATTTTAAGGATATAAAACTTTACAAGATAGGACAAAACTATGTTTTTTCTTCTGGACTATAACAATTATAAAGAATGGTTGCCATTACTCTAAAAACATAGATCCTAAGTTGTATTTCCTTACCCCTGTTTCTACAAGTGAAAACTTGCTTAAGGATAAAATACAATATTGAATGAACAGCAAAATAAATATTTTTTTTTTTTTTTAAATTTATAGGCATAGAACAAGGTACAGAAGGAAAAAAACCCCTCAATTTCTATCTTTTTGAAAATACTTTTGTTACAAATAATACTAACAGCAACCAATTGTACAGAATTCTACAGTTCTTCTGACAGTACCTCAGGTACTGGCACAAAGATGTACACGAGAGGGACTTAACCCAGTGTGGACCAGGTTTGGCCCTGGTATACAACAAAACTCTACAGTGTACACAGCCAAACAAACCAGCATTCACTTCTAGAGTTATCACAATCATTAATCTGATATTGTTCACCAAGCGTTAGGGCAGCACATTTTTAGCAAAATTATGCATGTGACAGAAGGAAACGGCAGTGCTAACAAACAGTGAATCACTGTTTCTGCGAGGTTGATGTTCAGCTGACCAGGTACACAGGAATTACACATGAGCAGAATTCGCTGGTCTTGTATTTTCCTCACAATCTAGGAGACAATATAGAGGAAAGGAGGGGAAAAAAATAGATGAACAAATAGGTAGCATGAAATAAGCCCGTAGTATGTTACTTATAGATTGGCTATTTCCCCCTGAATTTATGAATGATATTTGGAGAGCTACTTTGTCTTTTTGCTCAGTAGGGAGTTTCTGCTTTCCTGTGGACAGGAAAAAATAAGTTATATTTTGTGGTTAATTCTTGGTAAGCTTCAGCTGAGCAAATGGACACGGAAGAACTGCAGTGGACAAAGCTAGCATACTAATAAATGTGTATAGAAACTTGATGTGTAAAAAATGTATTTCAGTGAACAATATGATTATTTCCACAAACACCTCAGTGCTGGCTATGCATATATAAATTTTCCCCATTAACATAATGTTATTATAGTCTGTGAATAACACAAAAACACATAGCACATCAAAAAAGAAATCAAATTAGTATCATATGACTCCTTGTGTTCACCTACCACAGCTGCAATTAATCTCCAATGTTTAGAAGATATAGAAGATATTATCGGAATGTCTCCATAGTGCTGCAGCGTGCAGTGCAGAAATCTCCAATCTATTTGTTGGCTAAGCCAGTAAACCCTGCTTGGGCTCAGAGGTTTTTTTGCAGCTCTGAGCCTGACCTCACAAACTCTGCTCAGAAAGTACTGGCAAAGTACTGGAAAGAGGAAGGGATCAAAGGAGCACATCAAACTAAACTGTAATATTGCTTTCAAACCTAAGCTGATTTATTCAGAGCCAGCTTTGATGTCTTTGCACTCATAGTACAAGTATAGCTCCATAAGGTTTTCAAACATTAGCAACTAGAAAACTCATCATATATCATATGCATTTTTTAGTGTTTAAAGGAGTCCTAAATAATGGATCTTTGTTGACTGTTGTGAAGTCACAACACAGATTGCTTATAAAGCTGGTAAAGAAAACAAGTATTCTATGGGAAATCTCAATATTCTGTATTAAAATACTGTTAATTCTATAAGGGAGCAAAAATGGCACTTTTGAAATTCTTTTGAAAGTAAACTGAGCATTTGGAATTCTCATAAGGGGCATAGAGTAAATGACAAACTAAAAGCTCATTTAGCTTTCTTTAAGTAATACACAGCAGCTTGTATACAATACATAGGGTCTCAGGTGCAGTTCATAGTATTCCATAAAGCTAGTGTTAGTTATAAACTAATAAAGCAGTCTTGCAGAATGAGGAACTATAAAATGAAGAGAAAAAACCCCACCCAAACCTAGCAATCAGCAACAGATCTTCAAAATGGAGAGAGGCTGAGTTGCTTAAGAGTGTTATCTACTTAATGCTTGTACCGGAGTGACAGCAAATGCTGCAATCTGATTAATTTAAATGGCAAGCATGAATATCCTAAAGTTGGTAGCTTAGGAAGAAAGATGTAGTACTTCCTTAGCATTTTAATTATTTCTTTCACGGGTTTGGATTGTATTTTCCAAAACTACTAATTTTTAGATTTAATGAGCTTTAGTTTTTTTGTGAATTTTAAACAATGTAGCTTGGACAGGCAAGTAGACAATAATGGAAGAAGGTGATTTGAAGAGAAGTGACTTAAGCAACCCTATAAATACTGTAGTGAAGATACTAAGTTACTAATTAATATAATGAATAGTAACCTAGGTACTTGGGAGGAAAAAAAAATCAATACATCATTGTATCAAGCTGATGAAACTCCCTAATATGTCACATATGAGCATTGCCTAGAAACAGCTTGCTGAACATGCCTTTTTTCCTTGCAGTGTTACTGAAAACCAGATGAGCCATAATTAAAGCTGGGTCACAAAGGAGAGAAACACTGGTTTTAATCATTTTGCCATTTATATTCACACAAATTAGTAAATCAAATGCTATTGTGTGAAGGGCAAAAGTAAAACCTTTTCGGTGCAACCTGAATCTGATAAACATTTCCCTTTAATTGTTTTGTGTGAACTACAGACATATAATCAATTAAATAAGTGCTCTGTGGAAAACAAACAAAAAAAGTAGTAACTTTTCTGTAAATTGTATCTCTTTACCTTGCTACCATAGCATTCACATTCCCTAGATTCTTTGCCCATGTGTGGGAGGAAAAAAAAAAAAATAAAAAAAAATTTTTTCCAGTACTTTATTGCTATTTTGTTACTAACATGGTTGTTACCAACAGTCAGTTCCAAACTACAGAAGCTACGAAGCTATCTTGTTGAAAATAACATATAAGAACAGTAGATGGCCATTAACAGCATCTTTGTGCTGCTATGCCACACACGAACCGTACCAATATCTTTGTTTTTTTTCTGCTGGCAGCACAGAGTGCATTCAGTTACACGTTTATATTACTTACAGGAAAAAATGCAGTAACCTTAGTTTACTTACATAGTCTTTCAGACTGTGGAGTACAAGTACTGCACAGTGTTCCCCAGAGTCTTGGTCCACTAATCTTCCAAATCGACTGATCTTTAGAAGGCTTGTCTGTGGAAACCAGGGATCAGGTGATGGATGCATACATTCATTTGTCAAGGATGTGTATTTAGACCCAAGAGCTGTGAAAAACCTCCAGATGCTCAGAGCATTCGTAAAAATAGAGACTGATATACCAACTCATCAAGAGGGGTATCTATATCTGAGCAGATGTGATCCACCTGGTACTAGGGTCCTTGTTTAATCAAGAGCTTGTTTCAACTCTCTTGAAGAAAACTCTCCAGAGTTGTGCGTTGGTTATATTTGTAGGAAAAACAAAACCAAAACCTACTCATTTTGACAATTTGACAAAAAAGTCAATACTTCTTGGCTTTTACTCAGCACTTTCTAAATAATCCTGGAGATCAGACAGGTACCTAGAGGACTGGTCACAAATACAGGTATTTTCTTTATTGCTAGCAAGTACTTTCACTCAGAGATTCTTGGTGGTAATCATGAAATTAACACAGTGCTCTGTCTTGTCAGTCAGTCCTCTGAACTTTGCCATTGTAGTGGTATCACTCCACACAGTTTACTTTGACCAATGTAGCCGATCGAAAATTGCCCAATGATCCCTTTCAATCACCTGTTCTTCCAGCAAGTCTGCATCACATTCGTATTTCAGAGTTGTGTCTGTGTTTGGTATGTGTGCGCTGAGCAGGTCACTATGCAGTCCTTGTCCTGAGTGTTGGGGGAGATGTGGCAGTGAGCCATCTCACGCAGGCAGGCTGAAAGGAAACCCAGGCACATACGCATGCAGAGGTCACCACACTGTATCCTTCAGACTGGAAAACGAGGTGACCAGACCTGCATAACATGAACATACCTACCCATATGGTTTAGCATAGTCATGCCTTATTCTTGGAAGAATGAAACTGTGGGATGAAAGGCTATCTGGACTAGCAGAACGTTAGGAAGAAAAGGCATAAACAGTGCATGTTCCAGTAACCATTAACTGTTTGGGCAGAGGTACAGGATTGCGGGTTGGAAGGCTTTTGTAACCTGGGGGACAATCATATAGTGTATATATATAGTGTATATATAGTATATCTGCTCCCACTCCATGAACCAAGTATGAACCACAACCATACTTACTCCCTTGTATTCCTCTTACAAGGTACAGCACTACACTTTTTTGTGTACTTTGATCAAAATGAATATTTCACATCAAAGTTATGGAATCAGAGGATTGGGAAAAAAAGAAAAGAAAATATATTGCTTACAGAAATAGTTTAGAACCTGCTGATGTTAAAGGTTTTCAGCAAATGTAAAACTGGAAAACCACTTGTCACACCATTTAGTGGTTCTAGTCCATAACGTTATTTATATGGGATACTTCCTTATTGATGTTTACTTATGCTTTCACTGATCTGTTATCTGTAGTCTAGCAAAAGTTGCTTGTAACAAGAAGTCTTTTTAGGACATGTGAAAACTAACCAATCCTTTTCAGTGTTATTTGTCCTGATATTTGTGTCAGGTTTTTTTTTTCTTTAAAGTTATAAATGATGTTATTTCTAGTTATCTGCCAGTTTAGATGCTGCAACTTTGTCTTTGGCAACAGATAGTTAAACTGTGTTCTTGAACGGAGTTTAACTTTCAAACATCCCATTCAGTTACATACATGTATTGCTTATTGTTTTCTGTGGATAAAATTCATTTCAACATAAAAAGCTAATACTGGGTTTGTGCTGATTAACTCTGTGAACCTTGTAATAATATATCCCTTGCATAAAACCCAGTTTAGCAGGTAGACTGGTATCGATCACCTTTGATGCTGAATATGGAACAAAAGTGCTATCCTATGTTATATTCAAAGAAGTAGCCTTAGTACTGAAATGATAAATGTGCCTATAATAAGAAAAAGCTCTGCATCCACAAGTAGCTGAGTAGATATAGTTTGGGGTAAAAGCCAATCTTAGCTATCGTTTCTACTTTGCCTATGAGAACCTGGTAAAATTCCCTTAAAGCTAATGCTGATACAGTCCTTTAAATCATAACATGAGCATTGAATTAAAATATGAATTTACAAGATTTTAATAGAAGTACACTGAATATCTTCATGAATGAACCTATCATAAGTTACAAATGACTTGGTTTTGTTTTCAAGGATTTAATGAGTACATTTACTAAACCTGAATGTGAGAAATGAAAGGCAAGCATACAAATGTTTAGTAGGTGAAATACTGTATAGAAAGTCCTTCTTGAGCTATTAAACAGCTGAAATATGCTACTGTTGCATACAGATTTGCATATCCAGTGCATTTGAAGAGTTCTAAATCTGTAAATGATAATGCTAGCTGATGGAATCTGACGCAGAGAAGTCATATCTTGTCTGTGATTCCACCCACAAAGTAATGAAATCTATAACTCATATCAACTTCTTCCAACGGCGCATAACAGTCCTTATGCTGATCTGCTAAAATGTGTGAATCGTGTTCTACTGAGATTTTACTGCTATATACTATATCACAGGCAACGATTGAAAGTAGACACTGACATGTTCTGGAGACAATTATAATCAGAAGTGTTCTCTCTTGATATTTCATCAGCATGTATCTCTGTCCTCTGACACAGTCTAATTTACCATTCATTTTCCCCTATTTTCTAGTAACCTAATTTAAATATAAATCATACAAACACTTCTGTAAACTGTATAAAGTCATTGGTCTATCACACTGACCTATCATAGTTATTTTTTGCCATTATTCTTTACCTAGTGGGTTCTTCCAGATGTTATAAAACCAGTGCGGTGAGAAACACCACTGAACCACTAGGAAGTTGAAGTGTTTTAAATACTGTTTTCATTCCACTGAATAGAGGTATTAAGTTCATATATAAAGAACACAAAATAGAGTAAAGCTCATTAAATTATACTTCTCTGAACAACCTTTTTGAACTGAAGTAGTCAGTAAGGGTTCTACAGGGAGATTATGGATGTATTTCTGCGGATGACTGCAAACAGAAGACAGCTCGTTATGTTTGTGCTCAGAGCTCACTGGATGTGAACTATCTGTAGTTCAGAAGCTATGTAGCTCTAATTGTGTGGCAAAAAGTGATTTTTAAAAAAGCCCTGTTTGGCCATCTTTATAAACATACAATTAGCTATTGATTCCTCAAGGAAGCATACTTCCAGTTGAGGTGCTCTGAATTCCTAATCTATTCCTGTTCCAAAATGGAGGTATCCAAATTATCTCATCTGTGCCTCACAAAGTTCTGTACGCTTATATATTTTTTCACGTGCTGGCAGCTACCACCGTCATGATAACACAGAGGTTCCTGTCACCCGAGCTCTAGGATTTAGAATGAATGTTTCTCTGTCGCACCTTTCTTGCATAACCTAGTTGGTTTTGTCAAGATGCGCCTACTGAAACCAACACAAAGTGTTTTGAGTAATGAGATGCTGTTTAGGTCTGCTTTAAACCCATTGATTAAAGTATTTGCTTGGATAATGGAAGATGGTATCACACCTCTTCCTTACAAAATCTTTTATCGGGGATTGGAATAGAGGTTGTACGCATCTCAGGTCCTATTTAAATGACCCTTATGTAAGGCTCTTAGCTCTTCTTGTTGTGAAAGTGTTCTGGTTTTCACACTTAGATATTTACTGACCCATAGAGAAGGGTGCACATAGTTGCCTCTGTGGTAAAGTGGATTAGGACACACGTGTTAAGACTTAGTTTTGAGGTCCTCACAGTGACTAGATGCTCATGTAATACAAAACAGAGAGACTTACAAATTACTTTTAAATACAAGCAGTTTGGGTGCTCTCTTGGAAGTCCAAATGCTTTATGTAATAAGGCAAAAGAGGCATGTGGAAATGTTTGTTTTGTTTTTGTTTTTTTTTCCCTCCCATTATATAGTGGAGTGGCTTAGCCACTGAGTTACTGGGCTTGAGTATGGGCTGCATTTTCACTTTTTGAAGCAGTTCTCTAAGAAAGGGTTAGCTGGTGTAGCCACCTAATCCTAGACGTGATTCATGGCTGTGAGTCCATAGGGGAGAGACAAGATTCATTCCAGTCTTTTTTTTACAGCAATTCTTCTCAATTAGTATGCGAGCCTCTTTCCATACTTAGCGTGCTAATCTTTCTCATGCGCTGTATAGGATATTTAGGTGTCTTAACATATGGCTAAAGATTACAGTTGCTAAAGGGTACCAATGGTCTTGCAGTAATAAAATGAAGCCATTTTTTTGAAGGTAGCTGTAAAATGAGTTTGATCCAGCTCTCACTGAACAGCAGTAATGCACACATTAAGTCTGGATTTCGGAGTTCAGCTTCCAAATAAAAATCTGTTGAAAAACTACTCATTTGTCTGCCTTGTTACAACCAACTTTTCAATCCTGATGTTGGAACTGACTCCTAAGTAGAGCCTGATCATCCCTAGCTTTTAATAAGTTACATATACTAGCATATTATGCAGTATTATAGTGTGGTATACTTTGCACATGTAATGAAGTCAACCTGAGACCTCACTGCTCTTAAATCTGTGTTGACAAATGCATAGACTTTGAGTGTTTTGTGAGTTATAAATATGTGGATTAGCAAAGTGCCCATTTTATACACTGAGGGGATTCTGACAACAACATAATAAACCACAAAGCCTCACTAATACAATATGTATTATGGTCCTGGTCACAGTTTAGCAGTTTTTTTGTTTAATGGATTAGGCCATACTGTGTACATACTTCAACCCACTCAGTTTTTCTTCAGGTGATTTAGTAGAAATTTACACTGCCTTATTTCTGTCTTCTTTTTTATTCTTTTTTTTTCTTACTCTTCTTTTATTCTTTTTTTAAATTCCAATTTAGTATATTTTTTCTTGGTTATCTGTGGTTGTTATTTGGAGATGGGAACATTTTTGACTGTGTATTTGCTCATGGAATTTCTTTTATGTAAGTATTATACCTACCAGGAAAACCTTGCAGTTATAATATTGATATTAAGGACATGATGAATATTTTCTATAATACTAATAAGCTAACTGAAATATTGAGTAAAGATTGAAATTGTCTTTCCCATATGATTAAATCTTATAAGCAAATCAGTGAGTTTGAAGCACAGAGGAATAAAAATCATGTTGTCATAGTCTTGTGATGCCACACATAAAATATTCTATCACTACTTTAGTGCAAATATTGCTCTCGCAAGAGATTATTCCAGGATCACTGCCACTGATATTTTTCTTTATCCCAAAGTTTATTTATCATGTTTTTAATTTAACTCCTGGTGCTTTAATTATATCGTAACAATATCTATATGAAAATAACTAAATCAGTACTGAGTGCAAGTCTTCCAAGGCTCCCACTTACGACTGACCTCACTTCATAGAACAGTCTACCTGCTAAAGAAAAATAACTACACACTGCCACTACAGTTCCTAAAACATTGAACATAATTCAGCCACATCATTCTTGGATGATGGTCATCTAAAAAGATTTGTCATATTTCTCTATTAATGCTCTGTGAAGCTGAAGAGAAGACAACATATTTTTTCTTCAACTGAAGTCATGTACCTCCTACTCTTCAGGAATCCTGAATCTAAAAGACGTGCTTATAGTTCTGTAATTTTGAAGATTCCTTTTTGTTCAAATCTAATTCAAATGTGAATGACAAAAGACTTTTTTCTTGTCAGTGTCATCATTAACACAGATGACTTGCTGGTGACTTTCTAGAATAAAAGAAGTCACCATTGTCTCATGAGGAGCTTCTTGTTTATCTTTCAGAGAGTACAAAACTGTGTCTTCTGATCTTGCATTTCTGCTTGCCATGATTAGCACTTGACCTCAGACAAAACTCTGAATTATTATATTTATTCTTTAACAGATCTGAAATAGGCATTAAATCTTATTTATTTCTAAAGCTTTAACAGAAAAATATGGGTTGTGTCACTGGATTTTTGAAGTTCACTTTGAACAGAAATTAAAGCTGCCATTAATCTCCATAACACTGAAACTTAAATCAGCTAATTCTGCCTAAAGAGATTAGAAAGGTTGCTAGAAAGTAGATAGGACTAATACTGTGTGAGAGATTAGATTATACCCTGAATTTGTTTCTTTTAAGAAACGCTGATGTGTTGTCAGAAGCATTCCAATAGCTCTAAAAGTTGTAGTGCTAGCAGTTATGCCTGTCTTCTTTTTTGTGATCCTTTTCAAGTCCAGGAAGTTGTAGACGGTTGTTATGCAGCCAGATCTGAATGGTGATACAAGTACTTTCCATGTGTGTAAGGAAACTAGAGACAAAGCATTCCTATGTTTTCACAAGACAAGATAAATGAAGGCTAATGCAGAGATCATTTCATATAAGCAATGCACTCTTCTGTCTTGCATCAATATGGCAAAATCAGCACTTGGCAGAAAATATCTCTCCCCACTGTGACACTTTTCATACTAAAACTTGTTTCTCTAAGTACATGGCAGTGTTGTATGCCCAATAGGGGTCATCTGAATTTGGCAGAACGCATATCAGATTTAGCATTTGTCATTAGTTTTGAACTAAAGAAGAAAAGGTGGAGAATTATGAGCAAGTTGCTTTGTGGAAATGCTCTGTATTGTGCAACTTCATAGCTCTGTAAATTTGTAAAAAGTTCACAGTGAGTTTATCTGATATTTTCCCTCCAGATGAGCAGGGTGTGAATTGTCTTTCAAAGAGAATTATCCCATTGAAGCAATTGATTTCTTCATTGACTTGAGGGTACTACTCTGATGATCTCTTGTGCCAGATTCTTTTATCTCAGGAAAGTTTCAAATTTGAAGGAAGTAAATTAGGATCTGTAATTGGATACTAATTTTTGTGTGTTTTTTTTTTTTCTGACAAAAACTGTAGAGAGGAAGGAGAATACAGCAGCAGATGTGACTTGTGATGTAAATCCTATTTTTGGCCAATTAATGAAGTAATCTATCAGAATAATAATGTAGTGACAGTCACGTATTTTGTGATCGAGTTAACTTACAAATGTAGATCACTTTTTTTCCTGTGATTAATCATGTAAACAGAAAATGTGTAATAACAGTACCTGAGTCGTCAATGTCTTAGTGTGAGTAACATAAACCTTAAGAGCTTCTCCAACTTCAACATTCAGTCCTAGTTGTTGTGGATTCCAGAGACACGTATCTTTAATAAAGCATATAATTTTTTCCTGAGTTTTTCCTGAGGTCCCCTAGATGAAGCATTTATCAAGTGGTTTGTAACACAAATAGGAAGTTCATTTTATAGTATATTGTATGTGGGGAATCAAAGATACTGGGATTGTTAAGACATTTCAATATCAACTGCATAGCACCTGTATCAAATTGTAAATTAATCTGCTGTACTTGCAACAGTGATACCAGTAACGTATGGGACTGCTATTTATATTATTGTTTGTGCTTACATCTGGTGAAGATAGGTGTAGGTGTAGAAAAGACTAAGTCAGCCATCACCTTCTAGATCTCAGTCTATACTCTGCATCACATATCAAGAGAAGTAATCTTGATGATTGATCATCAAATACAACCTCTTTCAGAGCAAAACAAGTGTTCATTTCAGTGTGCAGAAATTGGAGCAAGTGTGGCAGAAGACCAGCACAGACGAACATAGAACTCCTGACTGACATCTAATGCAAAAAGGAACTATGAAGAAGGTGGAAGCTGGTACAGGCTATTTGAGAGGAATGCAAAGACATTGCCCATGCATGTAGGAATGGAGTCAGGAAGACCAAAGCTCAGCTGGACTTGAAACTAGTGAGGGACCTGAGGGGCACCCAGAAGGGCTTCTGTAAGTGAATCAGCAGCAAAAAGGAAGCTAAGGAGATTGTGGGTCCTTTGCTCAGTGGGACAGGGGACTTAAGGACAGGGAAAAGGTTGAAGAATAGAATAGAATATTTCAGTTGGAAGGGACCTACAATGATCATTTAGTCCAACTGCCCGACCAATTCAGGGCTGACCAAAAGTTATAGCATGTTGTTAAGGGCATTGTCCAAATCCCTCTTAAACACTGACAGGCTTGGGGCATCAACCAGCTCTCTAGGAAGCATGTTCCAGTGTCTGATCACCCTCTCAGTAAATAAATTCTTCCTAATGTCCAGTCAAACCTCCCCTGGTGCAGCTGTGAACCATTCCCACGCATCCTGTCATTGGATACCAGGGAGAAGAGGTGAGCACCTCCCTCTCCACTTCCCCTCCTCAGGAAGCTATAGAGAGCAATGAGTTCACCCCTCAGCCTCCTTTTCTCCACACTAGACAAACCCAAAGTCCTTAGCCGCTCCTCATAGGACATTCCTTCCAGCCCTTCCACCAGCTTTTTTGCCCTCCTCTGGACACATTCAAGGACCTTCACATCCTTCTTAAATTGTGGGGCCCAGAACTGCACACAGTACTCCAGGTGAGGCTGCACCAACGCTGAATACAGTGGGGTAGTCATCTCTTTTGTCTGGCTGGTTGTACTGTGTTTGAGGCACCCCAGGATGCGGTTTGCCCTCTTGGCTGCCAGGGCACACTGCTGACAGCCTGCTGTTGACCAGCACCCCCAGATCCCTTTCTGCAGGGCTGCTCTCCACCCACTCCTCTCCCAATTTATACTTGTGCCCGGCATTACTCCATCCTAGGTGCAGAATCTGGCATTTGGACTTGTTACATTTCATCCCATTAATGATTGCCCAATGCTCCAATCTATCTAGATCCCTCTGCAAGGCCTCCTGTCCCTCAACAGAGTCAACAGCACCTCCCAGTTTGGTGTCATCAGCAAACTTGCTAATGGTGCATTCAACTCCTGCATCCAGGTCATTGATAAACTTATTGAACAAAACTGGCCCTAAAACTGAACCCTGAGGAACACCACTGGTGGTTGGTCGCTAGCCAGATGTAGCCCCATTCACTACAACCCTTTGAGCTCTGCCATTCAGCCAGTTCTTCACCCAGAGCACCCTGTACCTGCTCATCTCACAGTTGGACAACTTGTCCAGAAGGATGTAGTGAGGGACAGTATCAAAAGCCTTACCTAAAATCCAGAAAAACTACATCCACTGCCTTCCCTTCATCCACTAGGTGGGTGACATTATCATAGAAGGTTATCCAATCAAATTGGTTAAACAGGACTTTCCTTTTGTGAACCCATGTTGACAATGTCTGATTATTGCATTGTTACTCAGTAGTCAGTGCCATTTTTGGTTCACTTTTCACTGGTAAGGTTTGCCTTTGGGCTTCCCAGGTCCCTGAGACTACTAGCAGAGACTGTAGGAGTCAGGCAGTACCTATAGTAGAAGAGGGTAACAGGATCATCTGAGCCAACTGGATACACACAAGTCCATGGTACCAGATGGGGTGCACCTGAGGGTGCTAAAGGATCTGGCTGGTGTCATTTTAAGACTGCATTCTATCATCTTCAAAAGCTCATGGCAACTGGGGGAGGTTTCTGATGATTGAAAAAAGGCAAAACCCACTTTCATCCTCAATAGGGGCACAAAGAAGGATCAAGGAAACTGTCAGCCTCACCTCAGTCCCTGGGAAGTTTATACAATAAATCCTCCTACGTATGAAGAACAAGAAGGTGATTGGGAGCAGCCAGCATAGATTTGCCAAGGGTAGATCATGTCTGAGCAACCCCTTTGCTTTCTGTGGGGTGACTGACACTGTGGACAGGGGAAGAGCAGTGGATGTTATATATCTTGACACCAGCAAGGCCCTTGACACCCTCTTTTGTAGTCTCTTTATTACCGAATTCGTAAGATATGGGCTAGATAGGTGAAAAGTAAGGTGGATGGACAGCTGGCTGAACTGCTAGAATGAAAGAGGTGTGATCTGTGATGCAAAATCCAGCTGGTGCCCAGTAACCAGAAGCATTCCTCAGGGATCAGTACTAGGACCAACACAATTAAATGTCTGTTTTAATGATGTGGATGAAGGGACGGAGTGCACTCTTGGCAATTTTGTGGACAATATCAAACTGATGGTGCCAGGGTAGCCGCAGTTGATCTTCCATCAGAGTGACGTGGACTAGCTAGAGAAATGGACTGACAGGAATGTCATGAAGTTCAATAAAAGCAAATGCAAAGTCTTGTATCAAGGATGGAACAACCCTATTCAACAGTATAGGCTGGGGGCTGACTGTCTAGGAGGAAGCTCTGCTGAAGAGGGTGTGGGAAGCACTTGATGTACAAGGAGAGGCTGAGAAGTCTGGGCCTGCTGAGCTTTAAGAAGAGAAGGCAAATTGGAGACCTTATTGCTGTCTACAACTACCAAATTGGAGCATACAGAGAAGATGAAACAAGACTACATGGAAGTACACAGCAATAGGGTGAGAGACAACAGACACAAGTCAGAATGTGGGAAATTCCAATTAGATAAAATGAAAAAAAAAAAATGCCATGAGGGCAGTCAAATGCTGAAACAAGTTGCCCAGAGAGGTTGTCCATCTTTGGAGATGTTCAAGACTGTACTGGACACAGCTCTGGGCAACCTGATCTAAATAGACCTACTTTTGGTAGAGAGTTGGACTGGGTGACCTTCAGAGGTCTTTACTAACCTACATTATTCTATCACTCTATGATTATTTTGTCATTTCACATTCACAGTCATTGTCTGAGTTTTCTGCCAGAACATAATTTTCCATTTTTTCCTTAGTTCATTCACAAACAAGAACTTTTGAACAGTGAGATAGTTCTTCCTTCAGTTCTCAAAATGTTATTGACAGAAATGTAGTGGTTTTCCAAGGATTGGTCTCACTCCATACTGGGAGATACTGGCTATCACAATTATTTTAACACAGGATCAAACTATGTAGGTGCTCAATTTGAGACTATTTAGATTTGAGGAATAAAATGTTTACTATTTAAAATAAACGTGTCAAACATTTATCCATGAAACTTGAAGTTCCTTTTGGTAGTGGAGCTTGTGTAAGAATTGAGTGTCGTTTTTATAAATAATTTAAGTTCAAGAAAGGTTACACTTCTGAATGTAACTTTTTCCCCTTTTTATTTGCAGAAAATACTGAACAACTAGCTGTATCCTATTGGACCTAAGGTTGCTTTTAGAAGTTTTGTATTTATTGTGTATGCTTTTTAGCATATCTAAACTTCATTTACTCAGTGTGGTTTTCCCCATAATGTCTTGTGGAATCTTTAAAGTAATCAATAGTTATAGAGCTCTGTGCTCTGTAACTTATAGTTTGAAAATCACTACCCTAAAGCACTGCAAATAAATAGAAGTTGTCCATAGAGACAGCTTAGCTGATGCTTAACAATATCAGCTTGCTCTCCTGATAGGCTGGGAACATTAACACTACACATAATTTCCTCCATGACATATTGGAACCATTTCTATCCCAATTTAAAACAGTAATATCTGGCACAGTTATTTGTTACTTAGCTAATGTATAACGACAAATCTTAGCAAAATGCCTAGTATTCCTGAAAGGTTTGAATTGAGCTTCCTTTGGATAACATATGGTATAACTTGTAATGCGTTGCATAGATTCACAGAAGTAGCATTGTTTCTGTTTATATAGAATTTACTGAGGTTTTGGTTCTCTATTTGCAGTCTTGCAATCTTGCAATCAGTGTTTAAAGGTTACATCTGTAGCCATTGAATCACTTGAGCAGTGCTTCTTTTACCTTTACCACCCCAATTTTGCTATTGCTGTTGCTGACTCAGCCTGACTAGCAACAGTTGTGACTTCATGTTATGTTAGGTGTGGTTCAAGAAGGGAGTTCAATGCAATATGTAATTGATCTTTTTGCAAAGTGCTATCAAATAATTCATGTGCTACATTTCCAAATTTGTGTGTAGCTAAAAATTCTTTTATAGTAAGGATATTAATTCACCCGGTTTCTGTCCATTTTCACAGACTTTATAGCAATAAGCTATAGTGTATGTGTTAAGCACAGAAACATTAATTAAGGCTGGGAGAACAGTGTTGTATTTCTCAGCAGAAAGTATTTCTACAGAAGAAATGTAGAATTCTATGATCTTTTTATCCAAACTAGTATATAATCAGAGAAAAGTTTCTTTTCAGAAATCTCTTTAGCAATAATTATAGGCACAGATATAGTTAAGGGCTGTGGAGATATCCTTTTCAGCATTTTTCAGGTATATTTTTAGCAAGTTTATTTGATGATTACATAGCAGTTGGTGTGAAGCCTGGCCAAAGCTACAATAAATGAAGATGGTAGACCAGACACCCAAGAGAGGTGAATCCTTCCCAAGGGATTTCCTCTTTAATTCAGTATCGATCATGTTGTGCCGCTATGGAAATTAAGCTAAAATATAAAAGAATAAGTAGTTCTTCCACAGCCTTTAAAAAAACAGGGAGATCATACGTGTTAGAAGATTCAGGCTCCTCTTCTTCTCATCTTCTTTTTATTTTAACTCATGTCAACACAGAGTGGAGTAATGAAACTACAAAGTAGAATTGAATGTATTTCATTATATGTTGCATGAACACAAACTGTGTATTACACTTCAGGTAAAATAAAAATAAGGAGTTCTTAGGATGTAGCTGGTAGTTAAAACATTGTAATTTGGGGGAAATTGTTTTTTTGCAAGCCACAGTCTAGAATTCAGTTTTATATCATATAGTAATGTAACAAGGAAGTCTACTGTTTTATTTCAACCAGCAATTTATGTGTTTGCTTTTCTGAATTATGGCTTGTTAACTGCAGCATATGCGTTACAAGAGACAAAAGCACTTTTGGTAAAGCTGTACTGTTGCCCAAACCCAGCAATCGAGTATGCCATCTCTCTTTCCTGAGAAATTGCCTTTTCCTGTCTATTATTCTATCTTTCATGGAGAAGATTTTTGATACTATACATTTTCCCATCTTGGTTTAACAGAAAACCAAAGAATGACTTTATTAATAGAATTTATTAAAAAAGAGGAACAAAACCCTCAGAAATATAATATCATTGATTGATTATGTCTCTTTATTGGAAGAAGTCTAGAGATTGCTGAGGCCTCCATTACTTGTTTTTGTTGGCAGGGTCCCCTGAAATAAGTCTTCACAATGAGTCTAGAATGTCCTGTTCATGGATTGTGCCAGCATTCATTATCGTTTCTTAACAGGCTGTAAATCAGTACTTCACATTTTCTTCTACCTTTTTTTTTTTCTTGATTGTTCATCTGTGTTTTTTCAATCTGTAGATTGCAGTGATGTCATTTGCTGTAATTTGGAGACATGCTTTTTATCATTTTATGAGATACAGCTTTTGGATATTTACCTTTTAGTAATACTGTAACAGCTTTATGCAACTATAAAGAATGACATCGGATTTTTAATAAATAACACTAATATTAAGAAAATCATCTGGTTTACCAGAAGTTATGGGTTAGACGAAGACAGTAATGATTGAAACGTGTTGTTTGATGCTTGTTTTCCACAGAATTGGTAGTAATACTAATTAGCTTCTACAGCATAAAAAATCAGAGGAGTTCAGAAACTCTATAGCTGTTTCAATATTGAAGATGAGGTATGCTGCTATAATGAGATGAAAAACAGTACATCTGAGTGTTTTGTATTTTTGTCTGGATAAACAAAACAATTCTGATTTTTGTCACAAGTAATGGTGAGATTGAAGGTTGTAATGAAACCATGAAGAACAGACTTCAGTGCGCAGAAGACCCATAAACATGCAAGCAGTGGACTAATTTAGTATTTTGGAGAAAGAGCAAAGGAATTTTTGGCGTTTCTTCTGAAAAGGGTTTAAAAAAAAGAAAAAGGAGTTTGTTGGTGGTGCAGGCTCTCTAGACAGTTGGCAGACAGCAAAGAACGAGTGAGGTAGCTCTCATTTTGGAAATAGTGTCACTGAGTTAACGGAGTGCGATAGCTGAGATGCCAGTGATGCTACTGTCAACATATTGCTTCTGTTTCTCAGGTTATTTTGAAAAAAGATTGGTCAGTTGTCTGCACATAGGCCCCTGTTATGCCTTTGAGATGCATTCAGTGATGCTGAGCTCAAAGGAGACATCTGTTGAATTGGGAGCACAACATGCTGATACAGGTTAATAGAGCCCTGTGTATCTTCACTTTCAGTAACCTTTTATGCATCTGTGAGTATAAAATGGAGTTCCATACTTTGTTATTTATATGCAGGGAAGCTGGTTTTTTTCTTTCTTTTCAGGACATTTTGTGATGGGTGACTTGTAATAAAAATTCTGTAGACCAAATTATTTTTTTATTGACACTTCTTCAACCCCTGTGCTTTCCCTGAGGAATGTTTTAACTTACTTTCCTTTTATTCTTTTGAAGATGAAGAAGACGCATGTGCTATGGCAGGCCTGCAGAAGCTAAAAACATTAACATTTATTTATGTGCTCAGCATAGATATGACTGTTCATCCCACAGGCACAAAACCAAAATGGCTAAGCCAGGAACATAATTGTTGTAGATTGTTTTCATAGTTGATGGAAAAATACAGAGACGCACTCAATCCTAACACCCGAATCATGTTCTGAAGGTGCTTTTTTTCCCCTCTCCTGATTAAAAAAGTGCCTAGGAGGACTTTGACATTCTAGTTAAGTGCATACAACCATTAAGGACAAACAAGGACCATATTACCCTGGAAAGAAAACTGGCCTATTTCCACTGCCTAAGAATATAAAGCATCAAGCTAAGTCTTACTACATATTTATTTACTCTATATTCCCTGCTTTCTTTCATTACCTGCCCCATTTTCATGTCATAATATCTTTAAGGTATCAAATAACTCAAGTCACTGGCATCTGGCCACACTCTAGCCACACTGCCAATTACTGCTGTATGTTGATGAAATATATGCAGATAGCTTTTTGTTACACATCCATAAAGCATAGCTCTACTCTGTGGACAGTAAATGGTAACTTTTACAGAATAATAATCTGTGGGAAAATGGAAAATTTTCAGATTTCCTGAAAATATATTTATTTCTATCCTTGCAATTAATTGTCAAAATTATTAAAAAAGTCTTTCTTCTACTACAATAAATACATTTAAAATGTACTTCTTGTTTGTAAGTTGTTTTGGTGGTTTTTATTTAAGAGTAACACTTGCATGCAATGCATTAATATAGATATTCATCCTAATTTTTAAAACATAGCAGTCCAGGACTATGCAAAATTCTTTATTTTCACTAATTTAGATTCACAGTAGCTGTGAGTTTTATTTACAAAACAGATATTTGCATGCACAAATAGTTAAGGAAGTGCTATATTTTGTGGTCATAGTTCTATATTCGTGATGGTCGGTGATATATTTTTAGTTTGGCTGTTAACTTTATGGAAATCTCTTAAGTTTTAATGCATTAAGGTTTTAAATTTTTTGGTGTGGTTTTTTTTTTTTTTTCACTGAAATGCCCAGTCATAATGCTTAATTAATATACATTTATTTAATCTCTTAAAAAAAACAGTCAGGTAAGCCCAGGTGTAAACTCTTATACTGTGTATACAAGTGGGTTTCCATCACCAACAGAAAGACAGTGTGCGTGTTTATATACAAAATTGCTACCTAGGTATTTTTTCAATGGGAGTAGACAGACTGAGTCTGGATCCATTCCCAAGTAGCCTTTTGAAGTCTTGAAGTCTATTAGAGCAACCCAGGTTGTAAGTCAGCTTTTCAGCAGCTAGCTATTAAGATATATAACGGAACAAAAAATATAACCAGAGTAATGATGTTAGTAGGAAAGAAAATTTTAAAATATGGGGTAATAGCACATTAAAATAACCCCCCCGCCTTTTGAGAAATAGATGATTATTTGGTATGTAGGTATAGTTTGTTGAGAGGAAAGCTATTGGATTTGCTAATGAGATATACACTATATAGTACATTTTACCTATTTTTTGGCACTCTTACACTAAAGTTTCTAGTAGCTGTTTGCAGGTATTTTTAATTTGTTCCAGTCTACCTTATTAAGACCATTTTTATAATGGTTAAGGGGGGTAAATAGAGACTAAGGGAAGTTCAGCAAGCCAAAGAAACTGAAACAAGTTATAGTTTTCATGCAATATAAATGTCAGTGGTTTTAAAAATTCCTAAAACTTCATTAAACTGTTTAGATTTTATTTAAAATTTATTAGCTTGTCTAGCAAATATTCTCTTGTCTCATTCTACAAGTCATTTGGTATCTGATTTATTTGAAATGTATACATATTGTACATTATGTATCTACATACATATACATGTATATATGTATATTTAAGTGGAATATATGTATATATTCCACTTAAAGACTGTGGAAGAGTAGAGAGCATCTCATATTTGCTGTGTCCCCCACAAGACCATGCCTCTCCTCACAGTGACTGCACACTCAGCAAAGAAGTTTCTGGAATATAGGGCAGGGTGGACTGAGAATAAGGAAGAACAAAAGAAAGAAACAAAAAGATCTGCAGCGCAAGCAGAGAGCAGGAGATCTGAGAACAGCAGACCTGAGAGGCTAATCCTCAGAAGTGATAGAGAATGAGAGAGGGATCCAGAGGAGACTCTGAACGAATCATTGTGACACACTAATCCATGGAGTTGTACTCCAGCAGCCCTGAGAGTCAGGTTCTGCATGGTTATAAACACATTCCTATAAGACAAGAGTCTCAATTCTGAGTTCTCTTGTTGGAGAAGTCCCGGGTTCTAGAGTCTGTGATAGTAAAGCCTTCCTCCAGAAATTACTGTTTGTCAGCATGGAAGCGTTTGGTTTAAGGAAAAACTGCTGAAACATTTGCCTGAAAATCCTGGTTCGCTTACTGCTTTGTCACAGCTTATTTCAGGAGGGGTGCATGTATGTGTAAAAACAGAGGAAGAATAGCATCTTGACTGAATGAAATTTTTATATAAGTGACAGCATATGCCTTCAGTTGCTGTAGCTGAATAACTTTTGTAACAGACGCACCATGGAATACACCTCTTAAAATGCAGGCTCTGTGGAGCTGATTTCATATTTTGGAGCCTTTCATGTTATTAACTACTGTGACAGAGGAAGCAATGATTCAATTATTTCTAGTTAAATATATTTCCATTTACGTTTAGGTCTTTGTATAAAGTATTTATTATGAACTAATTCTGGAAGATATTATCATGCTGTTTTATTCATAATAAGAACAGAAATGTAGAAGTGAATATTATGGAAATGTTGGTTAAAGTTCTGTTCTTAAGGCTTGTGCATTCAGAATAACTCTATAAAGCTTGTACATTGGGAATTGGTCAAAAATCTCATGTTTTTCTTTGGGTTTTTCTTTTTCCCAAACAAACCATACATTCTCAGTTTAGTGTTGAGATTAAAGGAGAGTGATGAATGATGCAATATGTGTTAAAAGATGTGCTTATTTTAGCTAAAACAGCACAGTATGGCATTTACAGATCTTGAGTTTGAAGGCTTGGATTCTACTAATGCTTTGCTTCACAAATAAGAGGGACTCCAGTGTGCATCAAGAATTAAACCAGGTGCTGAAGACTTATGGTACCTTTCTGTCACAGAAAAATATTCCCTGTTCTTTATTCAAAAAATCATAATGTTACTTAGATTTTACTCCCGACAAGATCAAAAACTAAGCCAGTATACTTTTCAATGATTACATCAGTTGTTACTTGTATAGAAAATAATATTGGAATGGAAGATTAAAGTGCAGGATTTCTTTGGATTGCTCAAAATCAGAAGTTCAAAGTATTACGTATATGAAGATAGCACTAGTTTTATTCATTGCTTTATGATTATTGCTTGTAAGTACGATGGTGATTTCAGCTGAATTCCTGACATCCCAGTCTAGGATTCCCTTATTACATTAATTAAACTCAAGTAGAATACTCGGGGAGAAAAAAGAATGCAGAGTGACTTGCTTGTCTACAGATGCCGGACCACATGTAGTTGAAGTAGTAATATGTAATTTGCACTTCCATTGTGCGTACTGTATGCATATTTCTTCTCCATTTACATGGGGAAAAAGATCTTTTTAACACTGTCAGTCATTTGTAATTGATATTTCAACACAGCTGCTAGTGTTGATCATGTTATTGCTATAAAGGCATAGACCTGATGAACACTTCCTGGCTGGCTTGTTCTCTCTTAGTGGCATGCTTAAATAATATTAACTTGCATGCATACCTTGGCACCTCTGGGCTTTTTGGTCTTCTGTGAATAATGATTTGTTAATTCCATTAAAATTATGTCAAGACACAGACGGTTATTTGCAAATAAAATTAGGGTTGTTTATCATACTACAGGTATTTGCCAATTGCCTTTTAATATCAGTCAGCATAGTGTGAGACTGTATAACTTCTAACAAAAATACCAAAACTGTAATAAAGAAAGGAAAACCATATTTGAGAAACTGTTGACTTCAAGAATTTAGCTAGAATTTTGATTACTTATAGGAAAAATGCTTTAACTTCTAAAACTGCAGTGATGTTGTTTTGGAAGTTTATTATAAAGAAAAAGTGCGTTATCAGTTTTATTTTCTTTTCTGAAGTAAGGAAAGACTCTTACAAAAATAGTAGATAATGTTAGCTCAAGATGGTTGGCAAGTGCAGCTTCAGACACTATAAAGATGCAAGCATAACACACAAAAATAGAATTTTGTTCGTTGTATGTGAAAGTGCCAGATAAAATCCATGGTACATTAGGAAAGGAACTGGCAGAGGTGTAGAATTTTTATTTATTATTATTATTCTAGCTCTCCATCTCTCTGAAACTGCAAATACATAATTAACATTTTATTTTATTTCTTTGCATGTGTTTAGAGGAATGGATTTTGTATAAATTTGTTCATATTAGCTGTGGAGATGTTTATCATAGGTTTTTCTCTTAAGAACAAGACTTTTTCTGTTGGTCTCCACATGAATAACTTTGAATCTACTGAACAGTTTCAAACACATTCAGCAAGGTTTTGGTCCAGTCTTGCTCAGCAATCCAAAACACAGCACCATGCAGGCTGCTATGAAGACGGTTACCTCCAGCTCAGCCAGATCCAGTACAGTGTTACGAATATAAAAAGATACTGAGTTTCTATGTGTTGTGAAAATTGGTGAGTGGTGGAGGGAAAAAAACCAAACAATTACTGTCCCTTATTTAATGTGAGCCAAATTTTACCTTTCTGTTTGGCCAGTCAACCAGTTACATACATGCTACAGAACCAGACCCAGGAACTGAGCATGTTATAGACTATGGGGGATGAAGGGAGTTTATAACTGAGAAATTAATTTAACATAATAAAATTATTAAACACACTGATCATTTGTATTTACTAGGGCAGGCCAGCAAAATAGGCTGAAATGATTTAACAGCTTATTGTCTCTAAGGCAGTAGTTCTGCTTGCCCAACTTTGAGTCGTATATTCCTGCAGCTTCCCATGCATAAATCATGCTTACTCTCTCAGTGAGCCATTCAGTTTGCCAATCCAACAGGAAGCTAAGCGAGCAAAAGTCTGAAGTGTGACTTGTATTGGGTTCAACACAATGAAGAACTGCATGGCAGGGAGCTGGCAAAGGTGGACTGACCCTTTTAGTATCAGCAGGCTGTTAGATTGGTCTAGGTTTACATGAGCTTGTTTAAGCCTTCCTTCTCTAGCATACAGATGAACTAGCAATGCCAGGAAAACAAATTGTAAGAATTCTAAGACAGGAACAGAGTTAACAGTAGTAACTATACAAGGAGATGGCTTGATAAAAGGGTGAAGATGACAACCACACTTAGATGTCCAGGACAACCAGGCTGCGTAGTCACTCCGTACAGTCAGTAGAGAGAACGAGCGGTCCCTCCAGAGGGTGATTTGAAGCATGTACATTAAGATCCTCTGCAGCATGCACATTATGATAAAAATCACACTCCAAAGAAAACCAGTTCTCTTCTGCTGATCCAGGGAGCTTAAGGAGGCTAAACTCCTAACTTAAGTGTCTAAAAAATTAGCCTGTGTGATATGCTCTCCAATGTCTCTGAAAAATTTCAAGCTGAATAAAATTAGATCTCATGGGCAAAGAAGAGAAAAACAGAATCTGATTAATATATGTTTGGAAGAGTAAAGAATCTGAATGAGCTGGCAATGCAAAGTGATATCCAACAGCACAGACAAAGGTTAAGAAATATAATAATCTTAAAACACGCATTCTCCTTGCGCCAAATAAATGAGGTCAGAGAATTAATTTTTCTAAGGCAGTGCAGTCACAGGCCTTTCTTTACCTGAAGATATTGTTGCAATCCTTTGGCATCATTAGCATTTTTACCCCTTTTCTACTGGAGATTTAACCTAATCATACACTTCCATTGCTGTAGAAGGAATAGGTAGGAAATCTTTGTCACTCTGCAGTTTTACCCTTAATCTTTTCAATGTGATTGACCAACAGGAGACTTAACTGAACACTCACGAATGAATGGTCTGTGGTTCAGATGGTGTGTAAAATCGTTCCATTGCCACTTACCAACAAAGCAGTGATGTTGAAATTGCCAACAACCTTACTGATTTTGGAAAAAAAAAAAAAAAAAAATCTGTAATTTGCAGAGTAAAATATGGCAGAATGTTTTTCATACTTTCATTAATTTTTTTTCTAACTAACTGCATATTTTTACACTCCCTGTGTTCTGTGCTTCAAAGTCTTGGAAATCAGATGTGTTGAAAGATGACAACAGTAATCAATAACTGTAAAATGAAGGAGCCCAGTGAAGCAGACCAAACTGCTTTATGTCAGATGTGACTGCAGCAGGTTTTACTTCTATTTGTTTCATAGATACTATCTTCCAATAAAGATTTGAATAAATTAGTTTATGTTAGCAATCATATAATAGCAATGTTAAATTACTAGTTATAAATAGTATCAGTGTTTTTTTTCTTCACATGAAGTTAAATTTGTCAGTAAAGAGAGAATAATCTGATCACAGATACCAAAACCAAGAACTTTTGAGTCTTAATCCTATTACTTTGGAAAACATAGCTTAATTTCCCTTCTTCAGTTTCCTGTATATAAAACTAGAAAAAAATATTCATTTTCTACATCCTCACAGATTTTCAAAATGTAATTAATGAGTATTTGAGAAGTAATATATACCTACTCTTTATTTTTTGATGCACAGAAGAACTATTCCAGTAGAAAAAAAACCCTTCAAAATACATCAGTTGCAAAGATTCTGTGTTTTACCCAGGTCTCTGTCCTTACACAGAGCGTATTATGAAATTGCAATTTAGGCCAAACATTTGCCTTTAATTTTTTTTTTCTTTTGTTAAATCTTATCCTCTCCTTTCTGAAAGCAAAGTCATAATGCAGAATTTAAGATAGTGTAACTTCATACTTAGTTTTCAATGCTCACAATAACCATCCACAAAAAAGCTTTCAGGACTTTTGAAAGCCAGCCGTTCTGTGGTGGGCATCAGTCTCAAGCAAGGATTAGGCAGGTTGGTTCCTAAATTAATAAGAGCACCTAGCAGTTTCTGGTGGTTCCATGCACAGTCAGCAGGGGACAGATGTCTAATCTGGGTGAATTAGATTACCATTGAAAGATCCATCATAGTGTTTACAGGAATGAAGTTAAATAATTAAGCCAGCATCCTAAGCCCTGTTTCACATAGACTTTTTAGGTGGAAAAAGATGGCTAATTCAGATATTTCTTTACACGTGAAACTAAACAAGCTTGATTTTATTTTAGAAGTTTGGGATTTTTTTAAAAAACAATGGAGGAACAGTTCGAACTATGATTTTGATGTCTGCAATACTATTTTTATTTAAAACTATTTCTGCAAAACAGCAACAGCTGGTCTTCACAACTTCAAAATTGGTGTGGAAATGTACTATACAACTTTCTTGAATTGTTAACTCCATTTACTTAAATCTGCGTATTTTCACTGTTTAAAAATGTCATTGGAGTATGCTAGGGAAGCATTTGGGAGAGGAATACCTTGGAAATTTATATAGCTCTAGAAGTGTACAGCTCAAAAAGAGCAAAAAAGCACAATAATCTTTTATTTATTTGCACGGGTTTTAATTCTACCTACTACGTGGGCTGTCAATTTTTTATTCTTTTGGAGTTAACAAAGTGATAATAATTAAACCTCACATTTAATTCCATTATCTGCTCATCTGCTCTGTATCCTAGAATGCATATGAGTTTCCAGAATATGTGAATTTGAAATACATCAGATAATTGGAAACTAATGAATATGGCTTTTCTGAGACATTCTTATTCAAAATCACAGAAGATAATAAATACTTTACAGAATCATGTAAAATAAGGCTGCAAGGGAATTGAAGAAGTTATCTAGGCCTTTCCATGATCCAAGCGGGAGCACTATATGTACGTGCTAGGAAATGCTCACCTAATCATTTTTAAATTCACAGTCTCCTCAATCAGCTTTTGAGTATCTTCTGTATGGAAGGGTTTTCTAATCTCTTAATTGTTCTTACCATAATTTAAACTTAATTCTTCCTGTTCTGTCTACATTCACAATAGAAAATGAATTATTATGATTCAGATTTCTGTGTTTCTGGAAATTGTTACTGTCTTCCATCAGAACTGCCTTCTTTGAGACATGTAACCACAGTAAATTCATTTTTTCTTTGTATTTTGTAGATCCTGTAGTCTTTTCCTGATTTGTCAATGAGAATCCCATGTGAAACAATGTCAATGCCATATTAGAGTGAAGATACAGGGAATTTACTGTTTGTTTCCTACGTACAAAGCTTTTTGCTCTCTGAAGTAAAGAAAACTGTACTGCATGCAATATACTTGTATAATTACTGGTCAATTATTAGAAGTCCCCATTGAATTTTGGACTTCACTGTCTTAGATGCTGTATGAATATATATTTCAGAAAAAAACTTGGTTCAAAGGCTGCTGAGGCCGCACCTCGAATACTGTGTTCAGTTTTGGGCCCCTCACTACAAGAAGGACGTTGAGGTGTTAGAGCGTGTCCAGAGAGGGGCAACAAGGTTGGTGAGGGATCTGGAGAACAAGTCTGATGAGGAGCGGCTGAGGGAACTGGGGTTGTTTAGCCTGGAGAAAAGGAGGCTCAGGGGAGACCTCATCACTCTCTACAACTACCTGCAAGGAGGCTGTAGCGAGGTGGGTGTTGGTCTCTTCTCCCAAGTAACTAGCCATAGGACGAGAGGAAATGGCCTCAAGTTGTGCCAGGGGAGGTTTAGATTGGACGTGAGGAAAAATTTCTTTACTGAAAGAGTGGTTAAACATTGGAAGAGGCTGCCCAGGGAAGTGGTTGAGTCACCATCCCTGGAGGTATTTAAAAGATGTGTAGATGCGGCGCTTAGGGACATGGTTTAGTGGGCATGGTGGTGCTGGGTTGACGGTTGGACGCGATGACCTTAGAGGTCTTTTCCAACCTTAATGATTCCATGATTCTATGATTCTAAGATGACAAAGATACACAAAGAAAGAGAAAACCAGACACAGAACAGGGAAATTATGTGCCCTATGTTTTGTATCAGGTCGGTAGCAGGGCTAGGAAGTTGCAAGTGAGCTGGTCTCTTAAGCTGTTATGCACTTGTAGCAGGCAAAGGCAGTGCTTCCATTCTGCAGCTGTTTTTAAACTAGGTTGTCTTCTCTGAAGAATGAATAACAGCAAAGATACATAAAGCTGAGTTAATGTTACTGAGAAAACCTTAACATCTGCCTTCACTTTTTGCTTTTTCATAATATTTGTAGTATACTGCAAAATTCAATATATTTTTGTTCTCTGCCTTGCTTCTTAAATTTGTTTTCTGAAGGTGCCAATCAGAAGATGATGAATGGTGAACAGTATGGAAACAAAGCTTCTAGATCATATTTAATATGAGGCAAAATGCTCCACCAATCATTATACAATATGATTTTTAAAATATGAGAGCACTCTTCCCAGGAAATAGAGAAGGAGCAATAAAGGCATATATTCTGGGGATAAATTATTGTCAGATTGCTGCTGAGAGCAGTGCAAGGGACAATGCTGAGAGGTGACTAGGGCAGGGCTCAAGCCAGGATGCTGAGTTGTGCAGCGGGACAGAGAAGGGAATAAAACTACAGTCAGGAAATGCAGAGAGCAGAAGCCAGAGGCAGCCCACGGTACTTAGGAGTTGTACTGCGCCCTGTCAGAGTGATCACCTTTAATCTTATAGGGAGGTATTGATACACCTCCTGGCAATCATGAGATTCCTCTCTCTCTGATTCCTGCACTGTGCAAACAGAGCATCCTTAATAAGGCTCCATCTTTTACCATCTTCCCTGCTTCTTTCTTTATTCTCTGCTACACTCTCAGGGAGGTGCTGACAGCATTTCACAGAAATATACTCAGAAAAAATACTTTTCTGACCAGGGTTGAAAAGGAGAGGAGGGAATTTGAATTGGTGCCTGAAAGGAGAGAACTGTCATTTTAGCATAGATAGTTACTGCAAGACACCTGAAGTCAAATCTTTTCATTTTTCAGCAGGCTTTCTCAAAGGACTTATTTAAATGAAAATCTCTAAGCAGAAATGGATGTCTTTAGTGAAAGCAGAATATCTATGTTGTTGTCCTTTCTACCTAGGATTTTTTTCTTTTCAGAGTTCACAAGGAAAGCTGACAAATCCTTTGATGGGAGATCGCTTGCTATGCAAAATGCAGGACATGGTGCTAGAAGGAAACATGTCCTTTACTAATCTGAACACATACTGTGGCAGGTTAGATCCAAAAGATTATTCAGTCTTCTAGATGAGACCTAAGTGTCAAGGTACTAAATGATTGTCAGAAGACTATTGCAGTTTTCTGAAGAGTAATGAATCTATGTTTCCTTCCAGATTACAATTATAGCAATTTGCACTGTGGGCACCCTACTTACTTTTTTTATTTGGTGTGTGGCTTTCTTATGAATATGAGTATCAATATGAGTTTTTAGATAATTGCTATATTTGTCTTTATACATAGCTCTATATTTCATGGGGGTGGAGTGATTTTTGCATTGGTTTGAGTTAATACAGCACTTTAAGGTTCCTGTAGAAAGTAGATGCTCTAAAAATGTTAGTTATTATGATGGGAAAATCGAACAAAGTAGAATTTTTGTGTCTTAACTTTGTTTTCTATTTTTTATTTTAATTTGGGGAAACCACAAAGCAAGATCAGGGGAGATCAAAAGGTCCCTGAAATGGCAATCTTTTATACAAAGAGTTGTCATGCTTGTTGGCATCTAGAGTTGTAAATTTATTGACTTGATAAAAACACTGAAATCTGGCTTACTGCCAAGTGTTAGCATTAAGAAGTGGAGCAAACCAGGCATATGCATCTCACCTGTAGCATGATAAAGACTATAAAGTTGAGGTCTTACCCATCAGATCTGGGCCATGTCCTAGGAGACACAGTCTGTAGCGGAAACGTTGCTGGACCATTATTCTGCAACTAACGCTGTTGTTGTCATATCTGAATAATAAAACATTAAAATAAACATAAAAGGAACAGGTTTGCAGCACCAAATTTGTCCTATTTTTAAAAAATATCTGTCTGAATTAATGGAATTTGTTATGAATCCTTTTCCCCACAGTTTATGTGTGTGTGAGTTTGTATTTTAAAATGTTAGTTCTGTGACCATGCACAGGTAAGAGGAAAAATGTTAGAAAAAAATTGACTTTTGCTTCTTACAGATTATGAAAATTGCAAAATTTTCAGAATTTTTATTGTCATTAGTTGTCACCATACCCACATTTTGAGCAGTTTCTTGTAGCTCTCCTTTCATATGAAAGAAAATCTGTTCTATCTAGAGAATACTAACCGCTGATTTTCATATGAAATATTGTCATTTTAGATATATTCAGAACTCTTGATTCTGTGCAGCCTCAAAATATAGACTTGTTAATTTTCTTGCCTTTTCCCTTATGAAGCAGAGAGATCTTCTCACAGCAAGTCTTTAAATATCTAGTACTGTTTCTTTCGTTTTCCTAGAAACAATTCTGAAGTTTGAAGCATCTAAAATATCAGTGAAGATGTTTGCTCATGATTATGTTTTAAATCTTTAATTTGCATCTACAATACATGTGGCAGAAGAATTCAAGCTAAAAAGAAGCCCATATATATTAGGAGTGCAGTTGAAGGAAATCTATCTGAAGGTGTAACACGGTCATTGCAGATTGTTGATTATGCGTGCTCAGAAAGAAATTTCCTATAAAAAGATGTTGTGAAGTGATTTCAGAAAGTATAGTCAAAGTGCATTCCTTTGTCTCAGCGTTTAGACACAGAGTTCCTTCTGGATCTTCTTTCTATTGCAAAACAGTTGTAAAAAGGAGACCATCTTTTCCAATAGTAGCAAGTTTCCTAGACATAGAAGTGCAGGCATCACAGAAAAATACAGGGGACAGACAGGTTCCTTTAATAGTATCAGCTTCTGTAAAATCCTGCAAAGGCAGAAAAGTTCAGGTCAGTAGGTTATGGACATACAGCAGCTCTTTACAAATTTTCACATGCAGAGATTTATATGCTGTTTGTCACAATCCTTTCTCTAGATAAACAAGTTACATAAATTACCCATTTCTTCTCCAGGTCAAAAACTGTTTGCTATGTCCATATAATGCTACTATTCCTCAGAGGGGTAGTGTCACGTTATTTAAGGAATGAATGAAGCAGCATTTGCTCTTAAAAGGACTGTCTGTCATCTTCTGACATGGCTTCCAAAGGAAAGAAGGTTATTCTTTACAGGTGGCTTTCAATATCAAAATACAGATGAATTTATAAAAAAGGAAATACAGAAAAGAATGGAAACACAATGAATTGTCATTAAAACTATAAAAGCAGACTGTTCAGTCTGTTTATCCTTTCTTTTCCCTTTTTAACATCACTCCTTCTTTATAGCCAAGGTAGTTAAAATGAAAACTTTATTGTAAGTGAAATATGTTAGAATTTAGATTAGGTCTTCTTACTTGTCTGTGTAATGGATTGTTCAGTAACGTTCAAAATTTGCTGCCAACAAAAGGACACAGGTTTGGATTTTTGGTTTCAGTTTATCATATTCTGTACCTAAGTCGACCTAAAATATGTTTCCATTTCTGACTGAATGCCTTTTTTTGTTCTGGTTTATGTGAAGTGAAGACGATGACAGGAGTAAACCTAACGTGACTGTTCACATTTACAGTAGCAACAGGCTTGAAAGTCACACATGAAATGCTCTATATCTGTGGCTTTCATTGTACAATACATGAAGAACATAGAAATAGCATAATCATCTCAGGAGTCCACAACATGCATATAGTTTCAAAGATTAGCAATAACTCCATATAACAAATCCATCATCGTCTGCTTAAGTTAATTACAATTGTATTACCAGGTTGTGACAATTCAGATCAAATTCTGTTTTATCTCTATATCTGCTATATTGCATATCTGAAAAAAACACAACAAAAATACATAACACTTTATCAAGTGCTGCTAAGTAAAGACTGCAAGAAATATTTTAAATACAGAGAAGTTGCTTTTCAGTCACATTTTTTATACGGCCACATGATCTGTACTAAAATTCCTGAAGTTAATATTTTCTCCTGCAGTTTGAAGTGCTTTATCTAGTAATTCACCTTTTGTAGAAAATGCAGACTTATTTTACTTTCTAATGGTATAATCCTGAAAATTAAATTTTCTCTAGGTATTGTTTCCCTTTCAATGAAGACATTAGAAAGTGTAAAATACTAAACTTCAGAATTTTTAGTATAGAGATTGAAAATGCATGATGGAGATAAAATAAATGCAAAGATATTGTACAGTGCAGCTTATACTGATGGAACTGATTCTTATCTATTTTGTCTTTCAAGTTCATACATAAAACTTCGTATTTTTCCCTTCCTTCAGAGGGCTTTCTGATATGTTGTAGCACAACGTATTGCTAAATCCTCAAAAGATGATTAAAACTAGTCTGGTATGGACTACAATAGCCTAGGGACTGTCTAACCCTCAACACCTATATTTGTACTCTTTCTGTGACTGATCACTGAATACTGTGCATCTAGAACGCTAAACCACAAAGCACTACAATTCTTAGTAGTATGGTTTGGAAGGACAAATAATCAGGTTTACAACCAGTTATCTCTAGCTGCTCTTTTAGAATCAAGATGATGCTGGCAGCTGTGTGAGTTAGAGTAGCCCTTAAAGACTACATGAGCACACCACTGCCTAGTGTATCATAAGCACAAAGATCAGGTAAAGCTAGCAGTGACTTGCATCCCAGTCCTTGCATCCCTGCTTGCAGGCAGCAATCTAGGCCATTGTGTTTGGTTTCATGAAAAAGGACTAAATCAGGTTTCTAGTCATTCTTTAGTCCTAACCAGGGCCTCTCTGCCTGGATTAGATTTTGTTTGACATCTTCCTGACTCTGTAATACAAGACTTGTTATTGAGCATGGTATCATGGTCCAAGTACAATGGAAAACTTGATAAAGAACTTGGATGAAAAATATTTTATAAGTGATTAAAAAGCTTAGTTCTGGATTATCTTTAACACGGGCATGGAGGTTCTGAAGCTTGGAAAAGCAACTGTCTGGTCATCTTTCATTGTTTCAGTAGAAGCTTATCTATCCCATATTCAACACATCTTGTTCAAAACAATTTATTAGGACAACACTAGCCATATTATTTTCCAGTTTGATCATAGTTTTATAGTAAAGTTGAACTCGTTAAGTGTTATGTGTACATATAGTTGTTTCTCAACTACAGAAAACAGTAATAAAATAAAACATCTTAGAAAGAAAATCCATACTCTGTTAATAGGTATTCTATTTAAATGTGTATACATGATACAGTTTAAAAACACTATTTCCATCTTAGAAGCATGTTCTGAATGTTCATGATATACTATTGTCTGCTTGTGCACTTCAGAGTGCCAGTTGTTTATATGAAATAATAGTTAAGAATCTGTTTTGGTTAGGTTCTAGCTATCTACAACTGTTCAGAAGTATTGAAAAAATATAAAATATTTTGTCACCATTGTCTGGCCTTTTTCTTGTATGAAGTATTTAGATTATAAGAAATGCATTATGTTGGTGAATGCAAATACGTTTGCATATTTTTAAAGTATAAATAAGTGGGCTATCATCAAATAGCACTTTACTGAAAATCTGTAGAAAACTACACAGCTCAGGTGTTTTAACATATGCTTCCATAAATGCATACACTGATAGAAGTGTGACAGACTGCCATTGGAAAGAAAAAAAAAAAAACCTCTCTGCCTCTGACTTCCTTTTTTTTAATTTCACTATTTTTTTTGGTTTATTTGCAGTTTCACAGTAGTTCACAGAGTCTGAGAAACAATAAATTGTCCTTCAAGAGAAAGAACATGGTAGCAAAGAACTCTCAGACACTGCTTTCCCCTGTCTGTGCAACCATACATGTAATGCTACTGTATCCTATAGCAATTGGTTTCTGTTAGCAAACTGCAAGCTGTCTTGTCTGCCATTCTGACATTTTTTCTTGAAAACATGAAGATTTTTTTATTGCCTGTAGATTTTTGTAATCATTTGTTTATTTGTCTGGAGGGGGGAAACACATGGGAAAGATAGGCTTGTATCACCAAAATGTTCCTGTTAAATCCTTTCCCTTATCCTAACTCCAAACAAAAAGACATGCTGTCATATATTGCATTTATGCTGTTTCTGTATAATGGCAGAATGATTATTGCTACAGAAAACACAAAGTAATATTTAAAAAGGAATGGATACCCCTTCTGTTCAAATTACATCAAGCATTCCATAACAGCTTGCTATAAATGGTTTACTCTAATTTGGCACTCTATTTAGAAATTGAGAGATCTCAGTTCTTTAAGAAATTCTGAGAGGGTTGAAGATTTTACCAATATATTAACCGTTCTACTATCACATTCTGAAATGCTCAGATTATATGTGAAGTTTTAAGATTAATTATTGTATTGGTTGAAGTCGTCATTACCTTGAAAATTAAAAGCTAGACCATTTACTGAAAAAAGATATTTTTTTAAACTTACTTTCCAGAAATGTGTATCTTTAAAATACTAATGATCATCTAGATTACCATGCTATGTTACTCCTAATGTAGCTGAAAATGTAGTCTGTTTTATAGCTCCTGAAGATAACAACTAATCATGATGTCTTTTCGTCTTCCCTGTAGTCTACTGTGATTTTTAATGGCTCAATTATTGCTCTACTTCTTGGTCTACTGAAAATGTAGGATGTAATATTTTCTGAAACCCAGCAAACAGCCTTTCTTTCTCATACACTTTGTATTATTCTCCCCGAAACAGAATGCAGCCTTCTCAGCTTTTTCTTAAATATACAAATCTATTTCTAAAATATATTTCTAATGAAATAATAATACCTCTACATTATTTTATTTTTTGGAATCTGCATTTCTTAACTTTAAAAATATTGTACTTTCCTTCTTGACTGCCTATGTACAAGCATAAAGACTAATTGATTTCTTATGCCACCTGATATAGAATCATAGAATCATTAAGGTTGGAAAAGACCTCTAAGATCATCGAGTCCAACCATCAACCCAACACCACCATGCCCACTAAACCATGTCCCTAAGCGCCACATCTACACGTCTTTTAAATACTTCCAGGGATGG
>NW_008825615.1:17014596-17023158 GCF_000699105.1 Pygoscelis adeliae
TGTGTCGGTCCAGAGCGTGGACGGCTTCCTGTTGTATTATGGGGTGTTTATCCTGCTTGCTGTCCCTGTGTTCCAGGTCAGGGGGCTGAATACCCTAAGGATAACTGATCTGCCTGTTAAAGACTGAGGCAAAGAAGGCATTAAGTACTTCAGCCTTTTCCTCATCCTCAGTGACAATGTTCCCCCCCACATCCAATAAAGGATGGAGATTCTCCTTGGCTCTCTTTTTGTCATTAATATATTTGTAAAAACATTTATATAATCCACATTTGATTTAAGTAGCCCCTGGTTTTACCTGAGGTGAGATGAATTTACAAGTTTCAGGTTCAAAATTCTCTTCAAAATGAACTCTAAAGAATTCACTTCTGAGAAATTTCACCTTAATGTCTTTATAGACATTATTTTTAAAACCTTTTGCTTAAATTGCATAGGTGGGCCATCTCAACTGAAAGCCACAGTGCATCTAGTTCTGGGGAAAATAAGAGAAAAGGACAAAAAATGTGAAATTGCAGCCAAGTGAAATACTGTTTCCATTACCAAAAAAGTCTTTATAAATTATATTCTGTCATAAGCTTTGCTCTGTACTAACTTTCCATTGACTCTCATCTCTTAGTTTTCAGAAAGACTCCTACTTTTAATAAACGGATTGCAAATCAAATTATATATCAGCCTCTAGGAATTAGGTATTAATTACTTTAAACAAATATATCATTGGCCTACTAATTTCTGTAAGAGGCAAAAAGTGATCAAGAACGATGATTTTTTTGTTTTAATGGGAAGCTTTTCTGTGCTTTAAAGAGCAATGGAAAGATTAAGCATTTCACAGTTTGTCTAGTCATGAAAGATGTTCTGGTTCATGGGAGCTCACAATGTTTGTTGTCTTAGAGTGAATGTGGCAAAGGAGTTTATTTTCTCTCTCTTTTTCTGTGGAACTCTCTACTTGTTTCTGTCATCCAAAGTGCTCTGCAGACAAATACAAAATGTCTTTCAGAGAAGCCATGTGACAGTCTTCTTGGAGGATTTTATTTCCCTCAAGGGAAAACCTTTCAACACCAAATTGTTTGTAGTGCCATATGAAAATGCTTGGATTTTCAGTGAAAATAGAAACTGAAAAAGCATATTTGACTTGAGTTATTCATTCAAAAAGCAGAAGTAACACAGTCCTGACAAAACGTATTAGCTCTGTGACATGCCAGCTGAGTTCAGTCTCAACTGGCCTCATGGCTTGTGTTCTCTGAATTAATGGCTCCCAAAGTTCAGTAGTATCTTTGATTTCTGGAAAGAGCCTGAAGAAAGGTTACTCTAGCCTTTTGGAATTGCTAGCACAGAGACCACTTTCTAGCCAAAATATGAAGGACCAGAGTGGAAAAAAACACATTCAAGGAATTGCGTATTTTTGTTTAATGTCCACTACATTGTGACAGTGTGTATCCATATTGAAAGTAGCAACAATTTTAATATAATGGCTTTGTGACTTAATCACTGTCGTGTGCTCTCAAACATATTTTCTCTGTTACTCATAACTATCTGCAAACATTTCTTCACATTGATAAGAGAGATCAAGAATTTCGGAAGTTAAAATCTGTAGTCAAAGAATGTAGCCTTTGTCAAAATAGAAATTCTTCTTACGAGTATACCGATTTAATTGGAAATTTTGTCAAAATAATTCTTATTGTCCAGGATACTGGAGGAGGGGAAGAAAAAAATAGAAGGAGAGAAAAATGTCTCTGGGACCAAAGGCAAAAGACTTAACATTGGATCACTCACATGAGAAGTTCAAAATTCATCTGTGCTCAGTTATAGCTAAGATCTTAAACTAGGTCCTCTCTGAAAAATAGATCATTACAGAATCTCTTGCACATTATTGCACTGAATATCTCCGCTCTGCATAAGTAATTCAGTCTTCTGTGGTTGGAGGCAAAATGATGGACTCTGTCTCTATTCTGTAGTTGAGACCATTCCTACAAAGTGGAAGTCATTGCTTCATGTTTTTGCTTTGCTCTAAAGAGTTTCAATCATCAAGATCAAGACCTATCAGGGAATAAATAAACTTTTGGGAGGATCAGTTCAGTACAGTTTTGAATCCATACTGAGATAGACTAGTCTGTATTGTTTTTAGCGTACACAGGCACAAATAAAAAGAAAACTTTGCATTGGGAAGGAAAACTGAAACCTGATAAAGTTTCATGGATTAGGAACACGTAGACAGTTTGTCAGCTGAATAAGTGTACTGCCAAATCACTTCTGTCCTACTAATTATGAGACAGGTTTTTCTGTAGACTATTTAGAGAGGTGTCCAAATTCTAGAACAAAATATGTGAGTGACCATGTTGGTCAGCTGGTTAAGTTTCACACAGAATGGAAATGTCATGAAACCATGCTGTCTTATAGTGTCATTGGGATAGTATATACGTCATCTTGGCTGTTTATTTTTTTTGACTGCCTAGTATACAAAACTCTATACTGCTTTTCACAAACCTCAATATTTTCAATGGCATGCCAATGTTAAAGCATTACCATTTGACACTCATACTATTCAAGAGTAGGAAAGTAATAGAAGGTATATTTTTATGAAATATTTACCACTTAAAATGTAGTCAGTACTTTTAGAAATGTGATAGGTGTTGTGTAAGAATCACAACTGATTTAAAAATCAGGCACAGAATTAAGTATCTCATTACCAGGAATTAATTGAAGATAAATATTGCAGGTTTGTTTTTTTTTTAATTAAGTTTTAATTCTAAAAGAGAACAAAGTAGAAATTCTGTCAGCCAAAACTGAAACAACACCAAGCAAAAGTCTTGCTTTCTTTAAATTTATGCAATTCTGGCAACCTTTGCTGTGGCTTAATAACACAATTGAATGCAAATATAGGGAAACTAAGCTGAACATCTTATGCATTGCACTGCTAACACTTCTTATGATTTCATGTGTCTGAAGCCCGTTTAGCAGTGTTGCAACCTTTCTATCACTTGTCGTTTAGTCTTCAAAATCAACCTGTAAACAAAACAGCCAAACAGAACAACAACAAAATACACTCATATTTATCTTGTTTGGCCTTGTTTTGCCTTCAGTGAAAAGAAAGCAGTCAGTGGCCATATCTTTATTGTGATGTGGTCATGTCAGTAGTTAGTTCTTTTCCTTTATATGTACAAACATGTCCTATTTAAAATTGAAAAAAATGCTTCTTTTCTAACCAGATACAGAAAGTCTCAAAATATTGGAATTTGGGGTAAACTGTTTAATAGAGACATAGTACCATTCATTAGATATTATTCTTGTTTATGTAGAATTACCATCTTCCTTCTGGATGGCTAATGTGATCTTCTGAGAATTGCTAATATGATCTTCATTATTATATTATCCATTATTACACCCTTCTTGGTCACAGGTACTCAACTGATGATTTTATTGCTATGACTAGTCACGTGTTCTTCACAGTTATGTTACACAGTGCATTAGAATGAGCATGATCCAAATTGATCCTGAAATTGTAGACATTTGCTGTGTCTTTTTAAGAGAAATATTAAAAATAAACTGTCAGTATCTTACATTATTATTTTAATAATAAACTTGCCAAATGTATTTTTTTCTGAATTGTTTCTTTCTAACTTTCCTAAAGTTTAATCCCATTTCCCCCCACAATGATATCAGAAATATATATCATGTATTTTTCTACCAAAAGAAAGTCTGTTATCTGTCATAAAGACAGTAGGTAGAGCGTTTCTTTTTAAAACTAAGGTTTAAAGAAGCAGATGACCCAGCAATGTACATGCAATGAAAATACTTATCTCATTATATCTTTATATTTTATATGATCTTTGTGTTGTTATTCCTCTGGTCAGTCCTGTTATCATCTTAACTTTCCTTTGAATGTTTTTATATAAATTTTCTCATAGGAAAAATAGCTGCAAATTGGTAGATTTCTGTTTGCCTTTCAGAACTATGAATACATTTAGAGGGAGGCAAAACAACATCAGAAGCATTTATGTAAGCAATACTGTATTTTGGTAGACAAAGCAGCTAAGAATAATAAAATTTAGAAAGCTAATAAAAAAGTGAGCCATTAACTGTACTCCTTTCTTAGACTGTTGTTTGCCTTGCATTTGTTTTTACAACTTTGCATGCCTTCAACAAGTATGTTTAAAAAAAAAAATCAGGAATTTAGTTAATATAAACTAATGCTCACTTATGTCTATCATTTAGGATCTCGCTAAAGTATCTCAGAGTGACGTTTGATGTACATCTCTGAGAAATGACTATTAGATTTTAGTTTGAAACCCCATGATCAACTTTAATTAAACATTTATAGACTTATATTAGAAACATATAAGTTGTGGCCCATGGTTTTGCAGCATGACTGCACTACATTACCACTTAAGTCATCTCAAGGAGCGTGTTTCAGGTTTGTCTGGCTTATCTTTAGTTCAGAGAAAACAATTAAATATGTATCCATTGTCCCCAAAAATAAAAAAGAGATATTTTCCTCCTCAATAGCAATTATTAATATTTTTAGGGGACATTATGTCTCAAATCAACAGATAAGCTTAGAGACATTGGAGGAAAGCTAATGAAAAAGAGAGAGAGAAAAAAGCTTATATCTTTCTTCCAGGTTCTGACCACATTCTACTTACAACCAACCTCAATCAAATAGTCCGTGCTGTTGAATACTAACCCCTTTCAATGGCCAACTACACTTATACTGTATATAATCATAATTTTATAGCTAATTCTGTTATATTTGTACACAAATTTGGTATTTCCAACACTGTTGCTGAGATTATTTTGACAAAATATGGTATTTACTGATACAGTTATCTAAACAGGTCAGCCTTGCATCCCAAGATTCCCTTATGACTCATGCTAATTACATTTCTTTTTGGACAAAATTATTTTACTTTAGCCTTGATTCCTTTACCTAATTCTAAATAAGCATAGTTTCTCATCTTATGAGCAGACAGCTTGCATATGAAATCAACAAAGTAACCCATTTTGTGGGTATCTTTGCCCTTGAATAGTTTTCATCACCCTTCTGGTTCCCATCAGAGGCCTCACCTAGCTTGGAAGGCTAGTGCTTCAGCGGGACCTCCTGTTCACAGGTGCTTTGTAATGAGAAGGTGTTTGTGTTAACATAAATGTGTGATCTGGGCAAACTGGAGAGAGACTTTCTGTTTTAAATACCAGGGTTATGGTTGTCTCTTCTGAATCTAAGACCATCAAAGAAATCAGAGAGAAGGAGACCTAGGGACTGAGTTTTAATATCTGCTGATTCTTAAGGGTGGCACTGAGACCTCCACAAGTTTTGAATTACAGATTCCTCGTTAGTCCTTCTACCTATCTTTTCTTCTGATAGTCTAACATCCTGCCTAATTGATGATGTTAAGTTAAGCACAATACTCCACAATATAAAAAAATACCAAAGGGACACTAATCCTTTGTAGGTTAAAAAAAAAGAAAGAAATGAAAAGGAGCATTAACCTTCTTTTTTTTTTCTTTTTCTGTCCTTCTCCTGACCTATTTTATCCAGTTCTCATGGGACAGTAACTTTGAAAAACTTCTGTGTATTGTGGTTTTAAAGAGAAAGCTTAAATCAGTCCCTCCCTTGGAATAAACTGATCTTGGTCACCAGTATAGGCCGTAATAAAGTATAATGCTACTTTTTACTTTCCATCTTCCATAGTGTGATATTATCTTCCTGATAACAAGTGTTCTGATTTCAGGGTAAGAGAAGTTGACAGCATTTTGAACTCTTTTCTCACACACTTAAAATTAGAAGTGCATGTGCAGCTAAACTATACTAAGCTCAGGTGCAGCCAGGGGCTAAATTCTAGCTCTACGTTTGCTACCAACTTCAGTAGAAACTGCTATTTTCCCCAAATCAGAGGTGACTTGAGTGTTTCTGACCTTATTTTTTATGCCTTTTGGTATAAGCAGTTAAATTAGTTGAAGTTGTTCTAGTAGGATAACTAAGAGCAGAAATAGGCCAGTTCTCCATAAATTGAAATGTGATCTTGCACAATATAAAATAAGTCTCATGAGAACAATGATTTAATATTCTTCTTGTTCTTTGATAGGAATGTTCATAAGATAGTCTAGATGAGCAGGTGAAGTTGTGGAGAAGACGCAAGCTGATAGCAACCAACCATGGTCAGGTGAAACTTCTGTATGTGCAAACAACTCAATGAATTGGAAGCTTGAATATAATTAACACTTTGTGTCCATGTTTATAAAGAGTAGGTCATCCACTCAAGGGAAAAAGACAAAATTATGTAACTTAAATTTAACTATTAGTACTGCATTGTAATTAGGAAACAGACTGTATATTTCCTTTGAAAAATTTAAGAAAAATTCGAGTACATCTGTAATTAGTATTCATTCAGTCACTCTGAGTGGATACTTAGAATAATTTTAAAAATTATGTTTTGTAGGCAACTTGGAATGAAAAAATACACACTATGACAAGATAAACTGCATGTAACAAGTAATTCAGCTAGAAGTTATCTTTTTAACATTTCTTTAGAATTTCAGGGAAAAAAACACAAATGAAAATTGTTCAAATGTTAGTATAGCTCATTTTGCAGGCCACAGAAGTGGTAGTTGTGAATAAAATTATTCCATCTATGATCAAATAGTAGCAGTTGGGGGTAAAACTGATTAGGTGTAGAGGGAATATTAAAACCAAACAAAATCCTTACCAGCTCCTTGAAAATGCGAACACATGCATACATGCAATTTCAACGGCTTATTTAAACATAACAGAACTGCTTCCATATTTTTGGTTTAGATTCAAGATTTTTATTCCATTCTGTCCTTTGCATTCCTTTCTAGGTACTTTGGAATCTTTGGGAATATGAAACCCTGGAACTAAATTAAATACATGAAACAAAGAAATGCAAACCCATTTGAACTTAAATTGGATTTCATAAACCCCAACATATTCTTGAATCATACAGAATCACACAGAATGGTTGAGGTTGGAAGGGACCTCTGGACGTCATTGTGTCCAACTCGCCTGTTCAAGCAGGGCCACCAAGAGCCAGTTGCCCAGGACCATGACTAGAGAAGTTTTTGTCTACAGGAGTCTCCAAGGATGGAGACTCCACAACCTCTCTGGGCAACCTGTGCCAGTGCTCAGTCACCCTTACGGTAAAAAAGTGTTTCCTGATGTTCAGGCGGCACTGTCCGTGCTTCAGTTTGTGCCCATTGTCTCTGTCCTGTCACTGGGCACCACTGAGAAAAGCCTGGCTCTGTCCTCTTTCCACACTCCCTTCAGGTGCTTGTATACATTAATAAGGTCCTCCGAGCCTTCTCTTCTCCAGGCTGAACAGTCCAAGCTCTCAGCCTTTCCTCATATGTGAAGTGCTCCAGTCCCTCAGTCACCTTAGGGTCTCTTCACTGGACATGAATGAAGATGTTATGTTAAGAGTATGTTATGGACATACTCTTAACAAAGAGTATGTCCATGTTTCTCTTGTACTGGGGAACCCAGGTGTGTGCTGAATAAAGGGGAAGAATCGCCTCCCTCAACCTGCTGGTGATATGTAGCCCAATGCAGCCCATCCTACCATTCACCTTCTTTTCCACAAGGGCACATTGCCAGCTCATGTTCAACCCGGTGTCCACCAGGACCCCCAGGTCCTTTTCTGCTAAGCTGCTTTCCAGCTGAGCGGCCCCAACATGTACTGGTGCATGGGGTTGTTCCTCCCCAGGTACAAGACTTTGCACTTCTCCTTGTTGAGCTTCATGAGGTTCCTGTCAGCCCATTTCTCCAGCCTGTCGAGATCCCTCTGGATGGCAGCATGACTCCCTGGCATATCAGCCACTCCTCCCAGTTTGGTGTCAGCTGCAAGCTTGCTGAGGGTAGACTCTGCCCCATCATCCAGATCCATAATGAAGACGTTAAACAGGACTGGACTCAGTCAGCTTTCAATCCACCTCACTGTCTGCTCAACCAGCCCGTATAGCTTGTCTATGAGGATCTTATGTGAGACAGTTTCAAAGCCTTACTGAAGTCCATTGCTCTCCCCTCATCTACAGGCCAATCACTTCATCATTGTAGTATATCAAGTTAGTCAAGCGAGACTTCCCCTTGGTGAAGCCATGCTGACCACTCCTGATGATTTTCTTGTCCTTAATATGCCTGGAAATGGTTTCCAGAATTAGCTGCCCATCACCTTCCCAGGTATAAAGGTAAGGCTGACTGGGCTGTAGCTGCCTGGGTCTTTCTTCTTCCCCTTCTTGAAGATGGGGGTGGCATTTGCTTTCGTCCAGTCTTCAGGCACTTCCCTCTTGAAACGGAACTGCGCATTTTCAGAGATCTCTAAAGAGATTTTGTTATCTAGCTCAATGGAACATCTCAGTAAGTGGGTAGTAACATGAAAAATAAAACTTGCAAGAAAATTTTGAAATAGAGACACTGAAACATGATTAAACAAGTTTTATTCCAAAATATTCAGTTTTTAATACACAAAACTTTCAGAAGTCAATTTTTTGTTTCTGCAGTTGTAAGGATTTTTTTGTTCCCCTGCACATCATTAGCCAAAGCTAGAGGCTTGTGGTCTC
>NW_008825615.1:17023173-17027511 GCF_000699105.1 Pygoscelis adeliae
GGAAATAGGTTAGTGTTTTTTAGCCATATATCCAGTAGTATATACAGTTTACTTTGATATAAACTTTAAATAAAAAAGAAAACAAAAGGAAACAGAAAATTCTGCTCCAATGAGAGTAGATCTTTGCATTCATGTGTTAGTAAAGCAATATCCAAGATTGATTGAGATTAAATACAAAAATACAACAGCCTTTTCCAAGTTCTGTTTGAATTCATATTTTTAACACTAAACATGCTGGTTTTACAGACTTAGATATGAACAGAATTGTCTAGTTGGGAAATACAGTATTAGATAACTTTATATTTTGATTTTGAGGTGTAATAGTGGTATTCTTTGATATGCCTTGCACTATGTACTTCCGTCATGATTTATGTCTTTTTCTAGTAAAAAATGTATATGGCTCAAGCTGTTGACATGGTTGGCATCTGTTTCAGGTTCACTTTTACTGACAGCAAGCTGCTGCTGGTAAGCACTAAGCCTTTTTATCATCAAAAATACAGAGTGCCATTCCTGCCATTGCTCTCCATTCTACACTGAAGTTCTTCATTAGATGTACAACAGTAAAACCTGTGATGGATAACAAGCATTACAGAATATGCATTTTAAGTTTCCTAATTATAATTTTTAAACAATGCTAGAATTTATTGAGAAGTTATCATAACAAGTGTAATAATGCTAAGTAACCCTTGGCAATGTCTAAGCTTTTAATCTCATTTTGAAGATTATAAAATATCTATGCATATCTACATAGATATGTCAGATTATTTACCTGTCCTTTGTTACACAAGACAGAATAGTTTAGAAGAAGCCAAGTATTTAACTGTTAGTAGTATGACTAATTTCTCTTTATCTGTACTACAGTATCTTTCATTTTCATGCACCACTATAAAAAGGAGAGTGTGTTTTTGTGTGCATGTATACATAAATGTGCACACAAACCATCCACACATAGACATATGTCATTGGATGTACATTTAGACTTGGGGTTCAACAAGAAGTTAGAAGCACTTTCTGAAGTGTTCCATCATTTGAGGAGTTGTTTTTTCCTGATCACTGCGCTGTATGAAGTAGGGTATTGGGGCTTAGTTCAGGGGAGGTTGCTTAGCACAGTACAAAATAAAAAAGGTGTATTCTTCTATCTGTGCTTTATAATGTTACTGCCATTTTACATTCATGAAAATTATGGTCTTTCCTACTGTCCTGGTTTCGGCAGGGATAGAGTTAATTTCCTTCCTAGGAGCTGGTACAAGTGCTGTGGTTTGGAGTTAGGATGAGAATAATGTTGATAACACACCGATGTTTTAGTTGTTGTGAAGTAGTGCTTACACTAGTCAAGGACTTTTCAGCTTCCCATGCTCTACCGACTGAGAAGGCTGGAGGTGCACAAGAAGCTGGGAGGGGGCACAGCCAGGACAGCTGACCCAAACTGGCCAAAGGGACATTCCATACCATGTGACGTCATGCTCAGTACATAAGCTGGGGGAAGGCTGGCTGGGGAGGCTGCTGCTCGGGGACTGGCTGGGCATCGGTCGGCGGGTGGTGAGCAATTGTATTGTGCATCACTTCCTTTGTATATTCTTTGTATTATTATTAGTAGTAGTATTTTATTTTATTTAAATAATTAAACTGGTTTTATCTCAACCTACGAGTTTTCTCACTTTCACTCTTCCAATTCTCTCCCCCATTCCACTGGGGCTGGGAGAGTGAGCGAGCAACTGTGTGGTGCTCCGTTACCGACTGAGGTTAAACCACGACACCTACTCGATTTTCCACTATTCACATAGGCATCATCTTCATTCATGCTTGTTTTTCCCCTGCATCTAGAGACACTTCCTTTTGATACGATCCATTGTAATGAACCCCTGTATTTTTTTCAGATCTCCCCTACAGACTCACTTAGTTTATGATGTCTGAGAAAAAATAGCAAATTAATAACAGTAGGTTGGAAACAGTATATGGAGGTGACAAGTATGTATTTATGATCTAAAAGCTATTATACATACACTATGTCCTGCTCTCCCACTCTTCCTCTGTAACTTGTTCTCTTAGGTAGTGTACACTGTAGGCATAGATTATGCCCTGCACAGTGGCTGTTCCAGGAACAGAATGAATAACAATAAAATGCAATAATAATAATAAATGAATAACAGCTTAATTTTCAGTGTAATCTTACCAGCTCTTAAAATAGATTTTGCAAAACCACCTGATTTTTTTGGCATGAGGCATTTTCTACAGTTCATACATTTCAGTTCTCTCGGCAACACAATTTTTGTCTTGGTTAGAAATGTTGAAATAGAAACTGCAAAACTGGTGCAGCACTACAGAACAGTTCAACAACCTGTTCACAATCTGCAGAGATATTATTAGTCCCATGAGAAAACAGCAGAATCCTGTCTGAGAGCCATAATTAGATGGTATGCTGCATTTTTCAAAGAACATGGAGTTTGGTCCTGCCAATTGCTACCAGAATCAGAGGCCTCTCTTTGCAGGAAGTAGTGCTTGTCTAATGGATTGGGTGGCCCTTTTAATACATCCTGGTATGTGCTCCAAGAAGTCAGGGCCTTTTCATGTTTTGTTTCCTGTTTTGTCTCATTTGTCTTCTAGAAGGTAATTTGGCATTCTCAGTATTTCTTTAACTGGCATATGAGCCCTACATTTCCCTGCTTGCCTCAAATGTATGGTTCAGACTGTCTTGCCATCCAAAATTGTTTGCTTCTGACCTGGCCTCTGCTAACAGTTTTATGTACTCAGCAAATATCTACTTGTACATATTTTCTGTTCTGTTTTCTCACCCTTATGTCCCTCCTTCAAATGGCATGATGGCCCTTGCAGAGAACAAGAACCTTTATCAAATCACCCCTGACACCACTGTGGTCTCAAAAGCCTGTTCAGGACAGAATTTGTCAGCCCCCGTTGTGAGCCCAGGATTCATGATGGGTTCAGAGAGGTACCACACACTGGTCCTTTCTGCAGTGAGGGGAGGGCAGTATGCCAGGAAACCCAGCTCTTCAGAAAATCCCCAAGGGGAGAATGAGAAACTTGAATTGAATTGGTTCTGTCGAGAGTGTGGTGTTTTCTTCATTCCACATGCTTATCACCAAGAAGAAGAAGAAAAGAAATAGCACAAAATGGGAAGAGGTGAAAAATAAATGTGGTGTTGGAAGAAGGCAGTTGATTATCCAGTTAAAGTAATTTAAAGGTAACAAAGTCTCAGTTATCTGGTAATATAAATATATAGAAAATAAGATATCATAGATGGTAGTGATACATTGGATATTTCTTAAGATTCATTGGTGTCAGTGAAACAAGACTAATTTACACTAGCTGACTGATCAACATTTGAGATAACAAAAAAGGAAAAAAATTAACAAAGTCAGTATTAAAAGCAATATGTAATGTCAAAAATAGATAGTTCCTATTGCTTTCATAAATATTTTACATGACTTCTATTGCAGTACTTGCATCTGGGATTGTTGAAAATATTCAGGGAAGTTACTAAACCACCTCTGTTATTGTTCATCTAATCCATAATGGATTAGCTCTTTTTTGTGGATGAAACACTTTTATCAAAAGATTTCCAGCATGATGGATTGCATTTCACAATAATTATTTAAAAAGCATAGCCTTCTAATTGCAGGAAATGGTTTCAGGCTGTAAATACCTACTGAGTAGAGGTACCTCCCTGCAGTTCCTGATAAAATGTCTTAGAGGCAGGAATGAAGATACTCGTACCATCAGTGCTTCCTATTAACTAGCTCTAAACAGCTGCACACTTAGCATGCTAGCAGTACTTCTGCATACTCACAGTCATCCCATTCCGAGGTACCTGACTTAACACACTAACAATTCACAAGAGTGGAAGACTAACTATTATTTCTTCTAAATATAGACCATTTCAGTAATTAGACCTTTATGGGGGAAGAAACAAGTAATTGCCATGCAGAGATATTCAAAAGAATGGGAAAAAAGACTGGAAGTGATAATCTCTGGGTGCTGCACAGTGCTGCATAGGAATGCAAAAATCTGTAAACAAAGGCTTAGAAAAAATCAGGAAGTATAAAATGAGAAAGCTTAATTTGTTTCTCTAATGTGAGGTCAGAATTACTGAAGGTATGACTGGTATAAGTTGCTATGGAACTGTGGAAAAGAAAGGGGTTGGGAATGGAAGGACAGGGATGGACAGATGTGGAGGTGATATTTGCTCACAAATTTTACATCATTGTAAGCAGCATGTCAATACCATGAATTCTCATTGACTCAAATGACTTGTTCCTTACGATATGCTCTATACACCAAAGCTTTAAGCATCTAGCATTGTGTGAGCTGTAAAGATTGCAC
>NW_008825615.1:17027613-17076791 GCF_000699105.1 Pygoscelis adeliae
TCCCTTTTTTAACTTACATTCTTATATATTGACCATTTGATGTGGCATCTAGAATTTTGAGCTAGGTGATTAAGCTGCCTATTCATTACATGGAAAAAAGAACTGAACTCTGATATCCTACTATATGAATTAGTACTTTAACTAATCAGATCAGAACATGAATGTTTTGCAAAAGAAAAGCAGTTTCATTTCCACATCTTACTGCTATTAAAAAAAAAAAAAAGTTGCATTCTCTGCATTTAGTCCTACAACACATCTTATGTGTTGGAAAGTATTTATTAGGTCAAACTTTTCAAAGGATTCAGGAAATTAAGAACTTAATTTATATATTTTAGTTGGGCTTGGGCGAAACTTCTGAAACCTGTCAAAGCTAAAATGTTTCTGCATGGGACTAAGGAACTATATGGTAGGTGACTGTTGCACTTATGGAGTTTTAGAAGTCACTGTGGTGTAGCATGCAACTCAGCAGGGACTTCTTTATTACATCTTAGGACTCTATGTCTAATTTAAACCAGTTGTATCCCATTTTACCTGCTTAGATTCTTTATTGAATCTGACTTACGGTATTTTATAAATGCTTACAACCTTACAAGATTGGACCTTATTATTTATTGATATATACAGACATAGACATTCACTGAAGCTGCTTTTATTGTAATGTCTTATCAGATGGATTTAAGTTGTTTCAGAATGTGAGCCTCCCTATTAATTTCTTTCCAGTGAAAAGATTTTGTGGCAGAAGAGGCTGCTGCTGAGTTTGCAGATACGTCATCTTCCCGGGCTTATTGATTTCAGCTTTCTAACATTATTCTTCCTATTTCATTTATGATAGGTAAAAAAGTCACAGCAAGTAGAAACAACTATTTTTCAAAGCAGCCCAGTAGTCACTATGCTCCCCTTTCTACATGAGACATCACAGCTGGAAGGGGTGTTCGGGGTAGATTGTAGGGCTGCTATAGAAAAGAGGTTTTACTACGGATTGAACCTCATAATATTGAAGTCACCAATATGGTTTCCAATGGATATCTTTCATTGTTTTATATAATGAGTCTACAAATAAAATATACAGACAGCCATTTTCAATCCAAAATCTTTATGAGAAAGACTTCTAAGGCAAAAGAACATGATGGCCAACTCTTCCTCCCACAATCCCACCTCAAAGTCCACTATAGTAAACCTTCTGCTCTTCCCAGCACCAGTGACACATGCATACTAAAAATGATCACGTTTGTACCACAAGAGAAGGTGTATGGAACACATTTAGAACAAGGAAAAGGATGAAAATGCAAATGATGCCTGCTTTGCGTCTGCATTTCATGGGAAGCAATGTACGCTACTGTCAATGTAAGTGACAAAATGAGGGGTACTGTTACCAGTTTGAATAAGCCCATAATTTATAGGAAAAAGGCATGTTCCCTCATGCTTATATGTAGTTCTTTCACGTTTTGTACTCCTACTCTCTTTTTTCCTGTGTTTAGCAAAAGGCGTTACATATCTGGTATATTTGAAAAGTGTCAGGGAAACAACATACACAGCTCTAGCGAGGTTCATCACAAGAATCAGAGAACAGTTAGATCATCATCAGAATCAATCACCACTCATAAACACCCTTAGAAATTGGTATCTTTGGGTCATTTAATAATTTCCCTTAGTCAGCAGATCAACAATCTCTTGCTAACAACTTTAAGAAACTGGTGACCTTCAAGTATAAAGATTTAAAACCAAATTAAGAATGGATTTTTATTTTTGTGCCAAAATGGAAAAACAAAAGAAAAATAGCTTAGTTTTGATAAGGAAAAAAAACAGCTAAAAAAGTAAAGTTTTGTATCTTTGTTGAAAAATAAATCTGTTAATTTATATTTGTTTATGTTTTGTCTTTAAATTTAGTTCATTCAGAAAAGGAAGTGTTATATTTCTGAAATAAAATTATAAAACCCCCCAAAATAGAAAAGTTATAAACAAAATTTATTTCAAAATCTTTAAAGCAGTATTTCCAACAATGTATTCAAAATTATTTCAGAATTTTTCAAAATTTGTCTTCTCTTTTTTCTGCCCAGCTAAAACTATTTGTTTTATTATGTTCAAATTAACAGATTGTTTTGGTTGCTTTAGAAGCTTGAAATTTTGGGGAAATCGCCATTTCCCCCAAAGACATTCCTTACAGCTAGTTATCTAGATACATCACGTGTTTTTGAGTTAACTAGAGTTTAAGAGTTGTTAAGACAGGTCAAAATTATGTTAGAAGTAATAAATCATTTCCCCAAGCAATCATCCAGGATCTTAATGAGTCCTAATTTATGAGAAGATATTGTAATTCACTTTTTTAAAACATTTAAACCACAATGATAGTCTACAGAATTCTGTGTGAGCAAATCTTACTTCAGAAAGTTTACATGGTTAGGAACTTATATTAGCTAATAGGAGTCGAGGCTGGGAGGACTGAGCCCAATTTTTCATGAAAATGTACTTACAATGAACATTCACAAATCAGTTTTATATTTAATGCAATCTGATGTTTGTCTTCATAGAGCAGTTATCTATATGACAAATTACTCAGTAGGAAACAAGTTAATTGCATTGGGAAGAATTAAGCGTTACTAGTGTTGTGTACAGAAAAAAATGTCATTTCTTCATGAGATATTATGAATCCATTGTGTGAATTTGGTCTGATTGTAAAGAGATTCAGTCACATTTGTAGAACTGAAAAGACAACTCCTAGATATACTGACGTTCCCAGCTACTACAGGCTTTTCCTTTATAGTCCAACATAAAAACGTTAAATTCCTCCTTTTGTTTTATGGGAAGGCTATGTAGTGACACTATCATCAAGGAAGCATGCTTGTGTTTCTTTGTGATATACAGTTGTGAAGCTCAGTAATCTGTCTGGCAGATCACTGAGCAGAATATTAGAGCAGTCTATTCTGTGAGAGATAAAGGCATGAATGAGCTTCTCTGTATTCGTCAGGTAGAGAGAGGTTTTAAACCCCAAAATATTTCTCAGGTGATAATAGATCTTAATAATAAACATGCCAGTGTTCAGAGGATGTACTGGAGTCAAAAAAACACTTTGCAGTGTTAAGCAAGACCCAGGCATTAAATGTACATCCATCAGAGAAAAAAAAAACAAACAAAACTTTCAAATATTTGAGATGCCCTTGAGCTCCTGAAGAAACACAATTACAAATTTTATCCAAATTAACTTAAGAAATGAAGGTTCATCTATATATAAAAAGGGACAATTTATTACTGAAATAGTATGGTTTGGTTTTCCTTGCATGATTAAAACACTGATTTTTGTGGTACAAATTTAAATGATCTATCTCAAATACAGCAGGTAAATATTAGTTCATATATGGAACTTCATAAAATATAACAATGAATAAGAAGAGACTTTGGAAAGCAAAAGATTAAAAGGTTCTTTCCCTGCAGTTGGTAGAAAAGGCAAAACCCATCTACATTCTAAAAAAACCCTGTATGATACAGTATAGATGATGGTGTTTTGACCTTCTAGCATACAAAAACATTAAGCAGTAAGAAAGATCAGATAGCATAGATTATAATATGTTTTCACCTGTAGTATCCTCAGTATGAAACAGTCACAAAACTTGCATCTGGTGGTCAAACCAAAGTGGAGATTCTTGGTGTGATCTTTCTTGCCAGTCATGGTTCTCACTGAAGGTAACACAGAAATATTGTAGATAGGTAGAGGGAGATATCAAGTGAAATAGGAGAGTTGTTTAGCTTCATTTTGGGTTTTAGATAGAAATTCACCTGAAGGCAATCAGATCTGCTCAGGTTGATCTCTGAATCCCTGAAGGATCCCACAGAAAGCAATGAAAAAGATTTCCACACACTTGGTTCCAGTGTCAGGCTTAGAAGTGTGCAGAGATTTTTTGGGTTACAATAGGGAAATAGTAATTTGGGGAAGGAGTTGGTTTGGTTTTTAGACATTTGGGAATTTATAGCATAAAAATAAAAGGCTTGTACAGCAGAAATATGGTTCCTGCAAGCAGGAATTAACACTATTTCAGTCTTGTATAAAACACATTCACTGCAATTTTATATATATTACTATTATTACACAAACTGTGGAATAATTTACTCTTAATCTTTTAAAAAAAGTCTCTAAAAAAGTTTTAAAAATATTTTTAATCTTTTTTTTCTTAATTTTTGACAAAGAAATTTTAAGCTCCCAAAGGTACCGTCAAATTTTTGGTGATGGCTAGTAGTATTTAAGTGGTTGCTATCATTCAGCAGGCATGCTGTACTTAACTCTATACGTAAACATCTCACCCTCCTTTGAGAAAGTTTTGTTCTGTTAATTCTTTTCTCTTGACATCTTATTCTTTGTTTCAGATATGCTTTTGTAAAGGACTGTAATAACAGCTTTGGCTTTAGGATTAAGACATTTTAAAAGTTCTGTGCTCTTTATAGCCATTTAAAGTTCCATTCTTAATTTTATCAATGTGCAATTTTGTAAATGATAGCAGTTCCATATAGTTGTTACAAAAATTACCTTTAAAACACAGTGGAAATATTGCTTGAAAAATCTTGGCGCTGCAGTACTGCAGACTGGAAAATAGAAGAGATACTTGTAAAAGTAAATAGGTTGCTGTTTTTATACCAATAGTAAAGGGACTTTGGTTTGATGAAAACTTGCACTGGTACTAAGTTCACTCCCACACTAGATCTAAGGATACTCAGCTCTAAACCCCAAAACAAATCAAAAACCCTCCCTTTGTGATACAGATAGACTTTTCCCTTTGAAAGGAGGAGGGAATAGGAAGGGCTCAATAGCAGACTAACAAACGATTCACAAATCCTCTAGAAAGCTCAGTTGACGCAACCTGTCAGAATTCAAACAAGACCTAAAAATGGGAAATAGAAATTATGTATTTTTAAAAAGTTGGTTTCCATTTTGCCTTTTGTTTGCAGTTGGTAGGAACCAAGAAAATTCTGTTTTTTAAAAGAAATAAAGGAAAAAGTGATGTCATTCTTTAAAGCCTAGGGACAGATTTTCAACTGTTTGCATTTTAAAAAAGAAGTTAGTAACCAATTTGACAAGAATTGACGGTGAAAGTGTTATGAATTAAGAATATATTTGAAATAAAACTGTTAATGAAAAAACATTTCCTTTTTCATAACAAATTATAACTATATTGGTAATGATTTTGATAATAATTTATTCTTAATTATTCTAGTCCATTACTTTGAAAGTAATATTTTTCTATTGTATTTTATATAGCAATGACGCCAAAATAATGTCAATATTTTGCTTTGTTTAGAGAAATAAATGTATTTCAAAATTTTGAACAATTCACTTCTGTGTTTTGATCAGCTGCAGTGCTTAAGCCCTTCTAAAAACTGAGTCCCTTATTTAGTGACTTAGTGATTTAGCTTGTAAATGAGCTTTGTTGAAAGTTATGGGCCGATTGTAGTTATGGATCCCTGGCGAAATGGGGCCATTTTGTGCCAGCCTCAAAAGCCTCGGTCTGTGCAGATTGCTTGGGCTAAAACCATGCTCAAACTGTGCTGTTTGTATATACTGTTCCCCAATGGCAACTCTATCTCGCTTGCCAAATGGAAGTGCCAGGTACTATTTTCCGAATGGGATTTTTCCTCATGGAGAAAATAAAAAGGCCCAACAAAAAAGTTTGACAGCATTTAAAGATGTACCCAAATGGTTCAACCCAGACACTTAAAAGCTATTGTGCATTTTAATGATGATTTTGCAAAACACTGAATAGAAAATTCACAAAACTATACTGATGCGCTTAGGGTGGGGTAGGCACAACATAGATGTGTACAAAAGATTTTTTTTTTTTTCATTTTAAAAGCTCAATAGAAGCAATATTGTGCCATATCCTTATTAAAAACATGCTGAAATAGGTAACATAGATCCTACAGGTCACAAAATGACAAATCAGTGCATTTGTGCTATATTATAAATATGATGAAATTGATGAAATACATTGCCCTGCAGCAAGAGGTAGTTAAGAAGAAATTATAATCACACTGGTGGTGTAATAAATTATTAAATTAACATTTCTGTAATTCCAAGATTAATAGAAGGTGGAAAATATGTGTGATATCGTATTTTCCAATTAAGAAGCAAATACTCTTCAAGTAATGAAAAAGCAGGTTAGTGACATCCAAGTTATATCAGACAAGTAATATCTGTGATAAAGATTTTTTTTAAAGACAACTTAGTCAAATCTAAGAGATATTATTAAAAGTAATTGCAATTTAAACAGGACTACGGAATAATATGCCAGAAGATAATACTAACAATAAAAATAGAATCATAAACTTCAAATAAATGACACAATAATATCAGGCACTTCCAATAAAACCTTTGAGACCTAAAGATAGAATTTTACCTTATAGTTTATATCCCAAGGTCAGAAAAGTGGAGTACTTTGTCCTACATTCCAAGAGTGATCTCTTTACCCATTTACGGTAGGGAGCAATTTAAAGTGACTTACAAGTAGGTAAAGGGCTTAGTTCTCATTTACACCCTTTAAAGAAAAACAGTAGTTTAGTAAAACATCAGCCTTTTCTGTTATTCAGTAATCCTACAAAGCATTTATAGTCTAGAAATTCAAAATAATGTGTTGATTGGACTAAATTTTCTTCATTAAAGACAAATGAAAGGCAGATAACCTGTATGGAAAAGAAAAAAGAAATTAAACACCGCCATTTTTTTTTTTAATATGTAAACATGGAAAGTGGCTTATTTATTCAAATTGTCTTTTGATACAGATAATGACACTTCTAATAAATGAATATGTTTGCATCACAGATAGCTGATTCAGGATTCAGTTTCTCCTCCTGATTAAGTTAATATCAAAGGCTCTGAATTGTTTGCTAAGAGCTTAAGTCAAAAGAGGGAATAATTTCTTAGCTCACTGGAACATAATTAACTAAATTGCAATTCCTGTGGCCCATGGATTTAGCATACCATCCTTTCTGTGGCAAACCCCTGCCATTTAGTATCAAGATCTCAGTTTTACATTACACAGAAAGGAAATGTTGTGATCTAGTGCCACTGTTGATAAAATTCCTACCTCAGAGAAAGTCAGTGCTGAATTCATATCACTGCTTCTTATAGCTCTTCCTTTTTTTTTTTTTTTTCATCTAAATAGAGTCAACATCAAACTTTGCTTACCAAATGAGTTCTGACAAGATCACTATTTTTTTATGGAAGATTATGGGCAAATCCAAACTCTTATTTATACAGCATACAAACATAATGCAAGTTTATTGCAACTATTAATGCTTCTTTGGGAACTGTGTATAGATAGAAAATAACCTCTAATCTTCTTGTCAGACAGTGGGGCCTCATAAGTGGTTTTTCAAGCAATGGATCAAAATCTCCCTTACCCAGATTGGCTGAAATCAGTGTAACATAAACTGAGAACTGTTACTGGTCAGTAATCCCTACTGTCTATTTCAAATTTCTCTATGACAGAAATATTGAATATAATTCATAGGCAAATTAAATTCAGTAATGTATTATATTTGGGAAAAAAATCTTTTGGGCTTTGATATAATTAGATTGTGACTTCTATAACAATGATATGTTGTGGAGTTACTAGTATAATTTGTAAACATATGAGTCCTTGTTTTTCTTTATGTCATTCAGAGGATGGGAATATACAGGGATACAGACATAATTATGGATGTTAAACAGAAAATACTTCATCTAGTTTTAAGTTCGCAATATGATGACTTAATATGATAACCTTATGATGACTTTTAGGTTTTTGAGTGCTGAATTCAAACAAAATTTAAAAACGCAAGACTGGATTTGTGGATTCTGTACCAATGACTTCATTAACAATGAATCTGTGTTGTTCTTAAAAAAATTTGTCCTGTACCTGCATTTCTGGTATGCTAAAAAGTCTAGTAGAGGTTAGTTAAGTCTGTCATTACCTTGGCATACTTGCTTCCATGAAGCTGTTTTTGTAGGCTGCTCAATTCCTTGAACATGAAATTATCTGGAAGTCAAGAAATAGTGTTTTCAAATACGACTGTGCAAAGATAACTCCTATCTAGTAACATGGTTTCCAGTTATGTGTATTTTAACTTTTTTTAAATAAAATATTATTGTATTAGTGGTATTATCTACCTGGAAGAGAAGATGACAGCAAACATGCAAATACAACATACACATAGTACTTTTATAAGTATTGCTAGTATAGCTTATATGTTTTTAAAAGTTATTTCAGGAATTGGGAATTCAAAAGCAGAAAAATATAAAATCCATGGGTGTCTACACTTTGCTAATTCTTGTGATGTTTAACTCATGTTTCATGAATCATAGCAATATTAGTATGTTTATGTTTAGTGAGTTTCAAGAAAGATCAATTAGTTCATCCCCCTAATTAAAGTATGATTTAAGCATATTTAAAGTATCCTTGGACAGTGTTCTTTGGCTGTTCTTTTTTTCCTGATATAAATATATGCTAGCAATGAATAAAAAATAAAAGTTCCATTATTTAGCCAGGCAAATTACATGGAGAAAACAGCTAAAAACCACTTTCTCAATATTCAAAATCCATAAAAGCATTCTGGAAACCTATATCCCTTTTGCTAAGTGTGGAAAATACTTCTAGATTAGAGGAAATACCTGAAGATTCCCATGTTAGCCTGATACAAACTGTAGGAGCTACTGAAGCCATCCACACACAGTGCAGCTCACCCACAATGAAGGGTAAAAATAGAAATGACAGACTGCAATGTTTTGTGGATGTTTTGGTTTACATTCCTAATAGCGACTTTCACTTGATTTTTTCTTAGAGGAGTGTAAAATAAATTGTTGTTATAAAAACATTGTGACCTTGGAACAAGCTTTGTTATTCATAATATTTTAGCAGGCTATGTTTAAAACCTCTGAAAACCTTTTTATTTTCATGTTGTTTCAATATGCAGTTACAAAATGCTAACCTTTCAAGTTTGGAGTTTACTGCGGGGCTGCAGTAGTACCCTTTTATTCCTTTAGATAATCATGTCAGTAACCAAAGGGCCAAAGGGAACCAGCTGGAATATCATCAAGAAACAGGAGCTATTCATTATCTTATTCTCCAGTAGAAAATAGCAAGAAAGGGAGATGTGGAATAGGTTCTAATCCCACAAAATGTGGAAATTAAGATTTATCTTATTGCAAATAATCAATACTACAGCACTGTGAGAATTTGTTTAATGCAACCACTTAAAGGAGAGGTAATCTGAAGATGTAAATCATGTTATGCATAAGCATGATCTTTTGCAGACTCCACACTTAATTGAAGACTATCTATACAAAACAGCTAAGAAGAATCAGTATCTCCTCTACACGGTTATAACAGAGGTCAAATTTTTTAATAGAATTTAAGTTTTGTTACAGACTGAGGTAAAGAAGAGTGACAGAACATGATTATTGAGGTAATAGTGCCTATGTTAGCTCAGAAGTATAAATCACAAAGTTCAAAAATTTTTCTACAGTGTAAATTGCAGCCATGTTGAAAATTCTATGTCTGAAACTGTTGGAGTTGTTAAGACAAGTTTGTGTATTCAAATGCTTTGAAAATAATTAAAACTTGCAATTTACTTTCAGAAATCATTATTTAATGTAAACATTTAGACTTGAGTGATGAAACGTTGCTTTTACTTTACTGGTTTCAGAAGTTTACCTGCTCTGAGGGTTAGTAATGGTAAGGTTAATTTTGTTCTTTTAAACTTCTTGGACCAGCTGAATCTCATTCATATGACATATTCTCCCTTATTTGTCATTGCGACAAACTACATGCCTTTTAAAACAATGCACAATGCTGGTAACTTTGTCTTGATAATTTAATAAATGCAGGGAAAAAAGGGAAATTCAAGTCATCATGACCACTTTAAGACACCTTTTAAAATTTTGTCACATGTTCACAATTAAACTCTGATAAGACATGACAAGAACAACCTCTATTTTATTTTATGTAGAAGAAAGAAAATCAAACACCACCAGAATTTATGCTTTGATTTCAAGAGCTATGAGACCTAGAAGCCAAAAAAAGGTCAAATGAACTATCACAGAAAAATGAAAAATTAGTGTGCCGATACGATAAAAGATTCTCTATAGAGAATACAGTCATGGGAGATCTTGATTTAAAAAAATAGCGGGGGAGAAAATGGTCATGGAAAAATAATTTTCATGCCAATGGAATCACACAACCACAGTGCCCCCAAAAACCAAGGTAAATATAACATTGCCATCAGAATATCATTGAGTAGTTTATTATCATTTTAATATCGTAAATGCAAAATTAATAATAATAATAATATTTTATTGTTAGCTTACAATGACAATATTATAAATCCAATAAAATAATTTGAAAATGTCACTTCCCTCTTGTTATTTTCTCCAGATGAAATACAATGAAAGTGATAGCATTTATCTACACAGAGATGGAGTAAACCTGAGAAGTAACCAGTTGCAAGCAGGTTAATTCTGCAGGTGAAGAAAGAAATAGAAATTGCTACTTAAAAACAATAGGGACAAAGACATGTTTATTTTTTAATTTCTGATATTCATTATCTTTTTGTCAGCAGATTATGAGCAGTAACAGTGGGATTACATTAAAATAATTATAACCTCATAACTTTTGGAATGAAAACTTGAAAAGACAAAGGGACAAGTTATATTATACCATTATTCCCCATTATTTCTCCAATAGATATGCAATTTGTCATGTTCATAAAATATTGTGGCTTTTGGAACACAATATCTTTTAAGTACTTTTCTACTACTACCAGTTGGTATTTCTGCCGGACTTGGTGGATGCCTTATTTTTTTGTAACAAGCCCTTATAAATTCTTTGGTATCGCTTTATTAAAGACTAGAAGGACATATCTGCCCTTGCATTTTGAGGCAGCAATGCAGATTTGACAATTGGTTTCCCTTTCCAGTACTGCAAATTTAAATATATCCTATGCGCCATACACAGGCAAACCATGAAATACGCTTAGAATGAAAGAAGTAAAGGTTCAATCTTCATTTGCCTGTAATTTATCTCGTTATTTGCATGAACCAGGGATTACTCTGCCGGGCGTGGCGCGGCAGTTCGCGCAGGCAGGGCGCGCAGGGCAGGCGAGCGGGCAGGGCGCAGTCCCCCTCCCGGCTCTAGAGGCCAACTCAACTGTTAGTCGTCGCCCTCCCAGAAGAGGACCGGCCATGGTGTCCGCTCGGCCAAAAGCCGTCGCCAGAAGGGATGTGGCGACCCAGACAGAGGCCTCGCGCAAACACTCAGCTGTCCAGGTCTCTGGCTGCAGGGAGTGCCTGAGCCTGTCGGCTGTAGCGGAGGGAGGCAGAGACACCACCTGTGTGCGGTGTGACCAGGTGGATGATCTGCTCTGCCTGGTGGCGGAGCTGAAGGAGGAAGTGGAGAGGCTAAGGAGTATCTGGGAGTGTGAGAAGGAGATAGATTGGTGGAGCCGCGCCCTGCCATCCCTGAGGCAAAGGCAGCAGACGGAGGCTCCACAGGAAGCAGAGGATCCCCTGCCTTCTTGCCACCAGGTAGAAAGAGGGGACCCAAGCGACGGGGGGGAATGGAAACAGGTTCCTGCTCGGGGTGCCAGGCGAACCCCCGTCCGGCCTCCCTCACCTTCCCGGTTGCCCTTACAGAACAGGTATGGGGCCCTGGAAATTGAGGGCCAGGCAAATGAGGATGTGGTCGAAGGTCCATCCGGGAGGTTGCCCAGGGTGAGGCAGTCAGCCCCACGCATTATGACTGCCTCTGCCAAGAAAAAAGGAGGGTGATTGTCATAGGCGATTCCCTTCTGAGGGGAACAGAGGGCCCTATAGTGTTCAGTCAATAAACAGGTTTTGGGTTTTTTGTGTTTTGGTTTTTTTTTTTAATTATTTTTTGTGAAATATTATCTGGTTCATTATTCATGTTTATTGATATATGTAATTTTAATTAGCACTTACATGTATTTAATTCTATTCTTGTAAGTGTAACAGTGACAAAACCCACTACTTTATTTTTGACAATTAGCTATCCAAAGATTTAAAAGCGCCAATTATTCACTGAGCAGCAATTGAAAGGAAAAAAGGACTATATTTTCCACCATGCATATCATAGACAGCAGACTGAATCAGACACTTTGTGGTTCAGTGTTAAGGAAAATCTGCTCATTAACTTGCTCCAGCCATTTTGCTGCTTCAGCAGTATATTTGTCTTAAACCCTTGATGAGTTTCTTTTTTTTCTAAATTGCATTTGATATAGTTGTTCTTCCTCAAGAATGACATCTCTAAATGTTAACTTATACTGTAGATAATTTCACTCATGCTTAATATATGATTCAGTTTTGATTTCAGCAAGACTAATCACATCTGTAAAATTAATCATGTGCAGAAGTACTTGCAGACTCCACTTAGCTTTCTGTAGAGGAAACTTATTTAAAATTGCCCTTTTTTAAGATGGCATGTGCTTTTAGATTCTAGGATCTATATCAAGATCTCCATTATAAGCATGACCCCAAGCCTATATTTGAACTAAATACAAATTAATTCTTTGCAGTTCCCTCTCAGATGTGGCTTATAAATTAATTCTGTAATACGTGAAGAGTGCAGATAGCATTCGATCCACTTCCTAGTGCCATCTGAGAGGAGTGGTTGCATATTCCTGGCCTGAATATGACTTTGATCATGTCGTAATTCCTGAGGGGATGTCAGGGGTAAGTCAATTAATTGGAGAAGACCTCATGATTAGAAGAGCCTAACGTTATGCATAGCACTACAATAGAGCAGGTAACATGCTTGAGTTCAAGCTCCTTTGAAAGCTGTGCAAAGGCGGTTTGTTTGAATGAATATTCAGTACAGAGGCAATCTCTGCCACTGTGACTGTTACTTGGTACAGGTGCCTGTCCACATTAGCAACTCTCACTGCTGGCATGCAGACTCAAAGTGTGTACTGTCATGTTCCTGTATAGAGCTTGTACAACCAGAGAGTTAGGTTTTCTAAGTATTAATGTTTAAACTGCTGTTGAAACAACCCTTTGAAAAATTAACAGAACTGAGGATTTGAAAAATCTCAGGAATTCATTTTCTATTAATTTTATAATGAAATTGTTACATTACATGAGATGTAATTGTGTCAGGTAAGCTTTTCCCTCTACGCTTAAATGAACCCACAGAAGATATTCCAGAGCATTTTTCTTTTTCATTTAAATCCCTTAAAAGAAGTGCAATATCTATTTTGTTTGTTTAATAATCAATGTCACAATGCTTTGTAGCTCTGTTTGCTGAGAAGCAACATAGTTCTGTCACTATTGCCACTCCTCTGCCTCTCCTTTGTCTCTGAAATGAATCGACTAAAGTCTAAAATTAGGAAGAAAGTTAGTCTTTTTCAATTTGTTTCATGAAAGATTTATCACCTTTTTTTCAGGCAAAAAAGAAGTAGAGAAAATAATACATAATTATACTGATATCCAGCTTCATTCTGTATTTCTTATGAACGAGCACTTAATCATAGTACAACCTCGGAGTACAGTCACCACTGAGGAGTAACCACTTGTGAGCATTTCAGGCATCCTATACATTTAAACTATAAGATTGGTATCCTTACGTAATTTGATCATGAATCACAGAATCGTTTAGGTTGGAAAAGACCTTTAAGGTCATTGAGTCCAGCCATTAACCTAACACTGCCAAGTCCACCACTAAACCATGTCCCTAAGCACCACAGCTATAGGTCTTTGAAATACCTCCAGGGATGGTGAGTCAACCACTTCCCTGGGCAGCCTGTTCCAATGCTTGACAACCCTGGTGTAAGCTTCCAACAATAAGAGTCATGAACGTTGCATCTACCTACTAGTTTTCAGTTCCCCTACAGTTACAGATTCCATGATTTTTTTAAAAACTACTTGTGTTGGAGCAACACTTGTGAATCTATTCATGTAGTATGACTTTAATGGGGCTAGAGCTAAAACTAAATCCCAATCCCAAAGATTAGAATTGCTGGGATTCCAACAGTCTTTCCTTTAAATATCTCCATCTAGTTTAGTTCCCTAGGAGCTATCAATGAATGTAGATCTTACGGTATTGGTGGAGGGTGGAAGGGGAAATGGAGAAACCAGTCTTTGCTTATGGTTGTTCTTAAAGATAGCAGAAAAGAAAGAATACACGTGTATGGCAGAACACTTTTATGTGGACCAAAATGTGTTGTATTCACATATATCCCTTGGATAATTGTATTTGGCTATACACTGGTTGAGAAAATTCCAGTATCCTGACTTGAAGGTAGTGCTGCATCAAATAAATTGATCTTACCTTTCACATTTTATATGACTGAATGAATGTTCATACATTTCAAAATAAGGAGGCAAAGCATTTAAAAGGTGATAAGTATTTCTAAATTATCAACTTAATTTTCATTGATGTTTCATTTATCTGATTTTCATATTTGCATTGTTGTTTTGCAATCATATCTTTTTTTTTTTTTACTCTAGATCACTGCATATAACAGGCGTACCTTTGAGACAGCAAGGCATAATTTGATCATTAATATAATGTCAGCAGAAGGTATGTACGGAAAATAGCTGGTTGTGTTTTGAACTGAATAGCAAAAACATCTTATGGGCTCCTATTCTTTTAAGATTACAAAATTAATGTAAAATAGTTGTCTGGTGTTCAAGCCAAATGTGGGGGCACAAAGGGGAAGTAAGAATTTTCCCTCTTTTGATTCAATTTGTTATTTTTACCTAAATTATTTCTGTCAGGTAAGACTATTATTCCTCATTCATTAAAAGAAAAGCATGTTTGCTTTTTCTATAATTAATTTCAGTTTTTTTCCCTATCTTTTCAAATGGACCTTACATGAAGGATTTTACTCTCTTTCTGCCTGTTGTTTAGTTTGCCGGGCTCTGCATGTTCTTTATGCAGAGAACAATCGTATAGGCAGATTCAGAAAACAGATTATGGCATCTATGGACATTTCAATTAAAAAAAATTGAATAGTTTGTGTCCTTCAAATTAGTTCTCTTCATCATATTTATATATCTATGGAAAAAATTTCTTTACTGAAGAAAATTCTTTACTGAAAGAGTGGTTAAACATTGGAACAGACTGCCCAGGGAAGTGGTTGAGTCACCATCCCTGGAAGTATTTAAAAGACGTGTAGATGAGGCGCTTAGGGACATGGTTTAGTGGGCATGGTGTTGTTGGGTTGATGGTTGGACTCGATGATCTTGGAGGTCTCTTCCAACCTTAATGATTCTATGATTCTATGATTCTACTCATTTAAGGTGCGGAATTTGGCCCTTGAACAAAAAACAGGACTTGATGTTGTGTTAAATGAGGAGTATTTGCGTTCAGCCCAGTAGAATTGCTACTCATTTGTATTGGGAAAGAAAAGACAGTAAGAGTCTATTTCGAGTATGTTTTATAATTTCTAATCTTTGTTTATCAACTCATTTGCATCTTATCTCCATGAAAAATTCTGTTGTTAGAGTTCATTGTCCCTCATTTCATATAACATTTCCTGCAGTTTCAAAGCAAAAACAGTCATTGAAAGAAATTGTATAGTATTCATGTTGTATATTTTTAACAACTTTGTTATTAAAAACACGGGGAAAAAAAGTGTCAAATTATTGCAATTTCCCTCTATGTGTTTTCTTTTCCAGAAGGCTAGAACCTATTATGCATATGTTAAAATTAGCCTAGGGCCTAGGAATTTTGGCAGAGAAATTGTTAGAACAGTATTTCACAACCACCTGCACTTTCCTGTTGTGAATTTTATTCCAATTGCTAAAAATATGTTTGCCATTAGCAGTGATTTAAGAGCTATCAGTGTATCATCCATGCAGGCTGGAACCCTGAGAGAGGACAGCTAAAGAGAAGGAGCAGTGATTATGACCGCCTTGTTGAGAGTGACTCTTTTCATCTATGTGAAGTACATCCTGCAAACAGGGAGCCACGTTGCCTTGGAGTATTCTTTAGAAATGATCTGTCTGAAGAATTAGGAAGGAAAATCTGGGTAACATGAAAGAAGCACAGACACTCATAAAGCTCATGTAACATTTACCAAAAAGCTAGTCATTGCAATGTAAGGTAGGAAAATCAGATCACAAAATAGTCTTCCTCAAAAAATGAATTCTACAGTAATTTGAAATCAATAATACAACTTGTACGTCATAAATCTGACTTTGCAAACTATTTTTCAATTTATAAATTGTGGTTTAAATGTGGCCTGGAAGAAATTCAGTTAGGTTTAGTAATAAAGGTCATTAAGCAACTTTCAGTGATGGATTTATTTTTTTTTTTTTTTGTCATCTGATTTGTTTTCTGTTGGGTGCGCTGCTATCTATCAGTCATCTTCACGTTCTGATTCACACTGTAATCTTAGGTCCTATTTCAGCAAAAAGCAAGTGAGTACCTGGCCAATAACTGATTTACTTATTCAGATTTGCTAACATTTGGAATAGCACATACCAAAAGGAAATGATTTAATTCTCAGAAAGTCCTGATGCCTCCTCATTTCCCAGTGTGGTTCTGTACGTCCATGTGGGCTCAACCCTTTTTGTTCATAGCAGTGCTATTTTTGCCTGAGCCACTGCACAGCAAAGAATGGTAGAGTAATGTTGTAATAAACATTCCTGTTTTGTTTTGGGTGTTTCCCTGAAAAGGCATTGCAGGATTACCAGCTCTTTACATGGCTTTAGCCTACTTTTGCAATGCAAATCGGACAGGTTGCCAGCTTGAGCAAAAGTCTCACTTGGGGATTTGGCTACGCCCTGAGTTAAATTAATAAATTTAGGCTGAAAATATCTCTGAAAATAGGTCAGAGGCTTTCAATGTGTGAATGAGAGCTGGACTAGTGGCAGTACCTTGCTGCTGTGGTTAATGCTACAGGGAAGATATACTTTAACTGAAAATGCTTGAAACATCTGTGTTACATAATCCTGCTGTTAGGACTCCAGTTGCTAAATTTTTACGTGATTCTGCCTTACTGAAGAGCAGTCACCTGCTGTAAAAATGCATCGGGAATGATTAGCAGCTGACAAATCCAGGTGCTGGGCTATGAGGCATTTGAATATTTGTGGTATTGCTTTCCATTCATCTTCAGGATAATACTGTGTGAACTAGACTAGAAATACCAACGCCTCTAAGATTTGCCTCTTTCTAGCCATTTCTAAAAATATTTTCAAAGCAAGTTTTTGTGGATTATTATTTCCTATCTACAAAAAACACTATGTTCACCCAAAGGAAAAAGAAGTTATAATAAAACAGGAGCTTTTAATCAACAGTGAACTAAAAGGGAGACCTAAGGGATCTATACAATGACAAAGCTCATTTATGGAACTTTTTTTAGAACGGAGTCAATTCAAATTCAGTTCAAATACACACAAACTTATGAATTAATGCAAATCCAAATGAATGATTCCCAAGACCTAGTCTTCCATGGCCTTTCTCCTCACCTCTCTTTACATAGAGTAGAACCCATGCCCTTAGACTTGCAGAATCACGTAATAGGCATGAAGTTGTTTTACTGTCATAGGAGTTCGTTCTGTACCTTTCTATATGTAGTTGTCTATATATAAAAATGAAAGAAAAAATTACTCAATGTAAAATCTGACCTGTAGGTATGTGTTTTTCTTGAAGAAGCAGGTATATATGAGTTTGGACAGAATTCTCCAATACTAGGCTGTTGAGAATACTGGTATTTGGTGGATGTCTTCAACTCAAGTGATCAAACTGCTATGCTAAACAAAATCAAGGGTGTGACAGGCAATTCCTCGTTTTAGCAAATATCTTCTTTTTAAGGTATTCCACACAAATGCAGTCGTTAAAACTAGTGTGAAATAACTATTTTAAATATACGATTAATACATTATTTCCTGTCAGTTTACTTCTCTGATGAAATGCCATGCTGTTTTATGATTGTATGAGTTACGTTCTTGCAGCTAGTGATTATCTGAAGTCAATTTAAGGGCATGAAATGAGACAACTTTTTTTCTTCAATAGCACATCATGAATTAACATTTATGAACGTTTACTAACCTGACAGTTATAAATGCAATTATATTTGAATACCAGTATACCAAGCCAAAGTTAAATGAACTGTTAGCTGCAAATTATTTAAATATTTTTCCTTGTCTTATTTACAGTTTGAGTCTCTTCTCATAACCATTAAATTAAATATCTCTAGTTAAATTAGCTCTGGTGTGCAACTACAGTAAGAAAAGAAAGAGATTTGTTTTACCAAGGTTTATTGACTTCAGGATTGAGAATGGTTGGAAAAGAGAAAGAGAAGCAATCATGGTGGTAATGCAATATTCTTGCAAGCATTGACTTACTGCGCTGGGTCCTCTGAAAATTAGAAAAGAGGTGTTAACTATGGTGGGGAACTGTCTGCCCATGGTTTTTCTTGTAAATAATGCCAAGAGACTTAAGCAGGTTTAGTGAATGCAGAATGAGCTAGATTCTCCATTTAAACTCTAGAAAGTTTTTCCAACACCAGTAATCTTGCTTGAGGTGGTAGGAAACATCTCCATAAAACAGAGGGGGCTGTGTTAGAAAAGTGCTTGTCAAAAACATACCTTGTTTTTAATGGAAGATTTGGCAACTCCAAAATGAAGTTTCTCAGCAGAGTTTTGTCTGAATACTCAGATGGGCTATGAGAGATGCAAGTTTAGATCCTCTGTCCTCACCTCTAGACGTGGGCTATTCTGAATTTTCCTCTTATTTTTCTACAAAACATCAAAAGAGTTTGGTGTCATGTTGATGCAGACTGTAGAAATATTGAAATCTCAAAATATGGTATTGGTAGAAGATGGATTCCTACACAGTTCTGATTTCTATGGAGAATAAGATATACCTGAATAGTATGACATGGTAAAGAGACAGTTCTGTCCTTACACAGGACTATATTCTCAAATTATATTCATTTTTGCTATAGTGGAGCTATATTAGCATAAGTTAGTTATCTATCTCTCACAAAAGATAATATAATACGCAACTTGCTATTGCAGTTTTGTAATGAACCTTGATCCCAGCCATCTTTCAGAAGTTAAACATGTTAAATATTTAATTTTGTTTTTAGATGCACAGAATACATTACATGTAATTTATTCTCCCACCCCAGTAAGATAAAAAAAAGAACTTTCTGAGTGCTTTATGAGAGTATGAAGTAGTCAGCACTAGCTGATTTCTCTATATTAGTTATGAGTCAGATTGGAGAAAATAATTTATAACCATCAGTGCAGATGATAAGGGTGATGCAACATCGCTTTATTGACGTATGCAGTAACTTTGTTCTTCAAGTATTCAGGACTCTCTGATGCCTGCAGCACAAACTTTCCACCACAGTAAAATGCAGGTCCCTTCTTAACTGACTACAACAACAGTGCATCTGGTATTATCCCACAGGAGTTCCATATATTACCCACACTAGACAGGATAAACCATCCATTAAATATAGATCTCATCTCATACATTACTGCATGTGTTTACATTAATCATAACAAGTTACAGCCTCTTCTAGTACCTTTGAAATAAATTACTTTTTTTGCAGGACTATGTCAGTGTCTAGTCCCATAATTATTTCCTCAGACCTGCTGCTTCTTCCAAGCTTAAGATATACATAAGTGGGAATTTGGCCCACTTAGGATTCATCAGGTTTCTGCTGCCATAGTATCTCCTTCTCTGTGATCCCAACACCCTAAATTGCTCCTGAGTATGACCTCATCTCTTATTTCAATTTCACTATCTTTCTGCATGCAAGAACTCAGAAATCTCAAACAGATCAGTCAGTCCCATCTTTGTGTCCTCTAATCTCACATATATCCTCTCAGAAACAGGACTGTTCCTGTACCTTTGTGCAGCACTGAGGAACCTCAGAGATCCCTTTGCTTTTGAACAACTGCTTCCTGTTTTACAGGATCTTTCTTTCTGAAGTTACGTTTAACTGTCTGAATTAGGATATGCATCATAATTCTAAGGTGTCTGATTTCTGAGTTCCTGTTGCTTTCTCTATCTCATTGGGGCTGTTCTCATTTTAACAGCTTAAACACCAGCCATTTGTATCCACATATTAACATTCTGCAGACAGTAGAGTGTATTTTCCTCTTTTCATACCCTTCTGTATTTTTTTTTGCCACATTCTGAATCACACATTGGTCCTGTCTTCTCTCCTGCTGCATCACTTTTAGTTCACATTCCCCTGACCTCTGGGATCTTTGCCTTTCCATGAAAAGAAACAAGAAGTCAGACTTAGAGCATGGATGTAAACTAAGTATTAGGCATTAGGAGGGATAAGGTATTCCAAATGTTACAAAATTAAACACTGTCTCTTGTTGAGTGTACTTTGAAACCGGTAGACAAAGTGTTATATCCACTTATAGTGAGAATGGTCTAATACTTAGTTCTATATCATCTAGGATTTTCATATATTCCATTAAAATTAAATACTTTGTCTCCTTATTTAGTCCCAAAGTTGTTGTGCTTTATTGAATCCTTTCTTCGTCATCTTTTAGAGTGGTTGTTTAAAGTGGGCTCATAATGCTGTATTGAAGTTCATGATGACCTTAGGTATTAACTCTTTAAACAAGCACTGTAAAATTTCAAATGACTGCATTACTTATGAGATAAAAAATAAAGTGGAATATATTCTCTAAGCTATGACAGCAATAATTGTAAATCTAAGGTAGGTAAAAAGGTTAAAGCCTTGCAGACCATTGACTAATTGCAAAAGGAATCAGTCATTTTCCCTATAGTCAGGAAAAATCAATAAATGTTATTCTTTGATCTGGTATTATTAGGCTTGATACAGAAACTCCTGTCTACATCTATCCTAGGAACTTTCTGTTCAAAATTCTACAAACAGTTATTCATAACTGCTTAATAATAATGATGGCTATACAAATAAACAAAAAATGATGAAGGTTAATATACTGGCAAGAAAACTTAAAATTTAAAAAAAATGGTTCAAAATATCTTTAATAAAATCTAATTAATTTTTCAGCTTAAATGTTGAAATATATTACAGAGAAAAAGTCCATTATAATTGTATTAGGACTGTATAATATTTGAATTTTAGTTATCAAGAAGTTGTTTCAAACTTTTTCACTGAAAGACATGATTCAAATGTGTTTAGAACAAATATATCAAAAATTACACCCAAATGAGACAGAATTTCTAGAAGAAACAAACTTCTTAGAACCTTGAGTGCATGTTTAAAATTGGCATGTATAATTCTAATACAGAAGTTGCAGTTAGGGGTGAAGAGTAGCTGGCTGTTGTTTAGCAAACTGTTTCACTTGTTTCATATCTGTCTTTCCTATGGAGAATATAAGAAACATCAGGCATCTCCCGCTACTTGGGTTGTACTCTCCTCAGGACAAGTCTGTAGGAGTGGTAGTTCCCACTGGTATAATAGTCTAATGGTGCCAGAGCACTTCTGAAGTAGCATTTGATCACTCTTAGTCTGAGAGCAGTTGAATTCCCATGTCCTGCCTCTACCTCTTCCTGGCTGCCGGCTCTCCTGCTTCTGGCTGTTCACTGGTTTAGCTTCCAAAGGGGAGAGGGAGAGAGATGGAAAGTGCTCCTGGCTGTAGAATTAGGACATTTGCTAGAGATACGGGAGGCTTGAAATCTCAGATGCTGAAAGGGGCCAGCAGATCACGTTTTCTCCACATGAGGGATCTAGACTGTGAAGTATAAAGTGGGAAGGACCAAATCCACCAGGATAACAGCAATACCACATTAGTTGATGGTCTGAACACATCTGGCTCTTTAGACTTCTCCATTGGACACGCGCAGGTACTTTCTGCCTAAATTAAGGTCACAGGAGAGCTCTCTGCAGAACATAGGTACCACAGCTCTTTAAAAGAGGCCTTTATAACTGGTTACAGGACGTTCTTGGGAGCCACCTAAATAATTTGGCCCTGAAAAGCAGGCCACCTAGATTTCTGTCCAAGTTCCATGCCAAAGTAGTTTAAACACAGTGGAGCTTATCATATATTTTCTTTATAAAGACAAGCCAAAGGTATTTGGAAACTAAAACCATGCAATGTTTCTTTGTGATAAAGAAAACACTGTTTAATGGATATGAATAAATAACCCTAAATTCCCTGTTCTCTGTCACAGAACTACTAACATCTATCTTGTGTTTTGAAATACCAGAGGCTTCCCAAATTTATGCAGTATATGAACAAGGGATTGCAACACAACAAAAATGAAAACAAGAGACTCTTGAAATGTGATCAAAGTAGGTATGAAAATACATGTTATTTTGCCATTAAAGCAATTATTATAATCAAAAGAATATTAATATCAAACCCACTTGGTCCCAGTGGGTTTACAAATGTTTTAATGATTACATCAAGAAGATTTCAAACTATTGTAGTTCTTTATGCATTCAAATACCTTATTGTTGGATTCAATGAAGGTTTTCTCATTTCTTGCAGAGGAAGTTATAGTAGCACTCCAGTCATCACAAGGTAGCCTTCTTAGAGCAGCCATGACATAGATCAGACTATAGATCTAGCCACTTCAACAATTTCAAAACTTACTATGAAATAACAAAAAAATGGCAGTACTTGAGGGAAAGGGGAGACATTTTTTAATGTGTGCTTGGTAATCATGAGACTAACCCTTTTGTTCACTAAGATAATATTTTAAAAAATATCTTAAAGGAGCAGTGAAGGATGAATCAGGAATAGCTTTCCTTTTAACTTGAGTGAAAGAGCTTAGACTTTAAAAGATCAGACAGACATAGTTGGTCTACAACATGGAGGCAGAGTGAACAGTGTAATAACAGCAAACAGCATATTTATTTCACATACATGTATTTCTTAATTTGGAATTGCCAAATTAACAGCAAATTTAATCAGAAATTGTTGTAAGGCAAGAGAAGACACTGAATGAAAGTGGGCTAAGAAAAGAGAAGAGATCTTTGGAAATCAAGAGAACTTCCTGTAATTTTAATGACAGGACTAAGATTTCCTCTTCTCTGTTCTGTCTGTCTATATTCTTTACCCTTTTCTTCATTATATGTCAATTCAGCTTTTATTTACACCTTGCTCTTTTATTCTTCTCACTCTCCTTTATCCCTCTGAGAGGGAGCTGGGGTCAGCTCCATGAAATTGCACTAATGTCCAATTCGTTCACTTTGGATTGGATCATATTTTCTATGTTGCATTTTAGCTGGAAAGCAATTTCTAATGCCTAATAGAGGTGCGGCATGTGGTTTTCATCACATGAGGTTTCATCATATCCTCTAACCTCAGTTCAGATACATTGGTAGCCCCATTAACCTTTCCAGTGAATATGTGTCCAATTTCAAGCACTCTTGATTGATAGATGGATTTATATTAAGACTCTATAAAACAAGATGAAATTCAAATGAAAAAAATTTATTATGAACTAAAGCAATGAGATAGTGTGTATGAAATTCAGTGGGCAGCCACCACTGGGCTTTTGTCAGCTCTGATGATGTTTTCTTCTTTCAAATATAATCACATGTGGATAGCTTGTACTTATTTCAGCAAAATAGATGACCTGATTAGATGACTGTGATTTATTGTCACACTTGTTATTAAATACTTTACCAATCATCACAACTAGGATGTTTTTTATGTACAGGAAATCTGAAAGTCCCTAGGAAAAAACCTCAAGTCATGAATTATTTCCTTTTTAATTACAGGACTCACTGGTAGTCAGGAGAAAGCTCCAACTATATATGCCCATGGCTGTTTTAATTCTCTTAAACCTGTGAGGTAATTTGAAGATGTGCTTGTGGAAGATGTATTCCTAAGGAAGAAAGAATTTTTAGTTTGGAAAAAAAATTTTAATCTATTTATATTTTATAGTAGTGTATCTATATCAAGGGTCTGCTATGTATTGATTCTGTGCTGGTATATCAGGGCCAGCTGGTGGTGGTATATGGCCAACTGGTGGTAGTATGTTGCCCAAAGAGGTTGTGGAGATACATGCTTAGAGATATTCAAAGGCCATCTGGACGTGGTCCTGGGCAACCAGCTCTAGTTGGTCCTGCTTGCGCTGGAGTGTTGAACCAGATGACCTCCAGAGGTCCCTTAAAACCTCAACCATCTTGTGATTCTATGAATGGAACCAGGACAAGGTTATGAAAACTACATTTCTGTTGAGTTCTGCTTACACTGAGGCTTGTTTGTGTTCTCACGGTCTGCTGAAGTGTAACAGTAAGCCTAGACATTGACTATGTGTATTTAAAATTCTCACATTGATGCTTCAGAGAAAATAATACACAGAAAAATATTTTAGCCACCTGAAAGTTATGTGTCAAGTTTAAACTAGTGGACTAAGTTCTTTATATGGTCATTTGGAAATCGATCCTATGTATTTTAGAAAAGGACAAATGGTACTCTGGAAGTGCCTGCTGGATGGTTAATATCCCTCCACTGTAATTCTTCATATTGCTAAATTTAAAGATCAATTGTGGTTGTTTTTCATGTATGATGTGATGGTCATTTTAAGGAAAACACTTATATGACTAACTGTTCACATCAATTTAAAATATGTCTTAAAAGAGAATTTTTTTCTATATTAGGTTTTTAATGGATGATTAGGTAGCACTATTCTAAAGTACAGTTAAGAGCTGGGTTTTATACATCTGGTTATTGCAAACCTGAAGTGACAGTGATTCAGCACATGATGCAGAGGAAGTGCCACATTTTGTATCAATAGGTAAACTGTCTTCGGGATAATTCCACAACTTTTTGACTGTAGAAGGTCAGTCACACAAAAATATATATAATTAATATTAATACTAATAAACAGTGTTTAAATTACCTAACTGTGCATTTACAACAGCTGTTTCGGTTGTGTTTCTCAAGTGTAGCTTTATCATCTTGATGAGCTGAACAGTTAACTAACTTGCAGTCTAGGGCCAAATATAATTTTGTTATGAAAGATACTTTAGTCAAATTAAATTCTGAATTGTACCAACACAGCAGTACACTAGACAAAGAGAATAGTTACAAAACTCACCGTAAAATAGACATCTACAGCCTTGTCGGTTAAGTTACTCTTTAAACTCTCATGACTGTATTGAGTTTTTCCATTGATTATGGAAATCCACCCTATGGATTATGGATGGCACTTAGCTGAGTTTAGGTGAAATAATATTGACTGAATTTCTTCCAAAATACGTTTTTTAGTCTAGAAGCATCCTATAAACCTGTATTTCTTTCCATGGGGGAAATGACATAAACGATCTCAGATATGGAAACCTAGACCATACACATCTAAACCTGTACAGGTTAATTAACCTTTTAATTCTATTTAATTTAAATGCCAATGTTCTAAGCCTTTGCATGTAACATTGCTTTATTAAAGTCTTCAACATTGTTACATGTAAGAAATACTTATAAACAAATGCACGCTTTCAGAAAATATAGTAGTATGTTTCTCTGTAGATGGAGCAAAATGCTCCCATTCCATTCTGTACTGCTTAGGGTTTCGTTTTTGCAAAGAGAGGATATGGATAGGACCGCCCCAGGTGAGCTATTTCTGTCCTTTCCTAGGAGATTCTTGTAGAAATTTAATTGGGCCCAAGGTTGGCCAGACACATTAAATCCCCAAGGTATCATAGGCTCAGTCCTCAGAAAGATCTTGTCGCAGCCTGGTGGACTTTGAGGGATGGCTAAGGGAAAATATAAGGAAGAAGGTTGATGCATCTTGAGAGAAATCAGCAGGCATCTCTAGATATATACAAAATAAGTTTTCTTCTTTGCTCCACGTATTTCCTAACAAGATGAAATATTTGGATATCCACCATAAATGGTAGAAAGATGCCCTGTACTCATACACTGCACATTGTGTCTATATATACATATATATTTGTTTGTATAGGAAAGGAACATCCCTATTTTAATTCAATACTTGCATAAGCTTTTAGCAAGAAATTGTTTTAATTAACGTCCTATTGGAAAAGGAGAATTTTGTTACATAAGTGACTACCTTACTGATGATTTGCCTGCAAAATGTAACTATACCATCAGGATGCAATTCAACCCACCTACCTTTAGGTATTTGCAGTACAGATAACTATAACTGCTGTTACCCTACACTCCTTTTATAGTCAGTAGAGAAAAAATGGGCACTTCCAGAGAGCCATTCATCTGATCTAATTTAAATATCTACTTTAAGGTACGAATAGCTCCTTAAAAAGCCCTGTTTCTGCTTCTTGCTCATGTAAGGAGCCATGGGTGTTTAACTCAGAACTGTCTGCATGGTATCTAAACACCCAGATTTTGACAGATGCATCCCACCATCAGTCTTTTAAAATTATTGACTGGTTCTACTGAAAATTGAGATGCAGAACTAAACTGGCTGCAGTGGAGGCTTAATTCAGTGACTTGGAAAGTGGCAAATGAGAAATTCCAAAATGGAAGCAGCATATTGCAGCATTTACTGCCTTTTAATACTACATTGCATTTAGTCCTCTGTTCATGACTTAAATGTGTTTATCTTTTCTGCACATCTATGCATCCTGAATTGTCAGATTATTTCTGTTAATTAAAATGTGCTGTGAGCTTTTTTCTCCCCAGTGGTTCTTTCAGTCACATCTTTCAAACACCTAAAAAGGAAGCTCATGAGAACATTCCCTCACCCTGGCATTAATCACAGCAGTGTAAAGTATGGAGCCATTGATTGCTTATAACTGCATCTTTTGAACATTCAGAGCCATTGTGTTCACAACATGATGAATGCACTTGCAGATGGCTTTGTCTGTAGTGGTCGTAAACTCCAGCTAATGGCTGAATTAATCTCTAGTAAATGAATAATATGCTTTCTGGCTGTTCCAGGGAATAAACTACTTGTCGCATTTTTTCTGTTTTAAAAAAAGCAGTCATAATTCAAGCAAGTACGTGTGTCAGCTTCCCAAAATGTGGAAAAGTGCCTTGTATAAATAAAAGGATTCACTTCTAAAGCCATTATCTGAAGAGTTTCAGGAATAGGAAATAAGCTGACATCCAAATAAGCATTTCACCTTCTGAAGTGAAAGCAAGTTTTTTCACATGCATGCTATGAAAAATTAAAAGGACAGAGATTTTTCTGCATTAGAGGTGACAGCTTTCAGAAATCTTCCTGAATTTTCTCTTTTTTTCTTAATTCATCAGTGGAGTTTCTTTCCTTTTGCCTAAACAAGCAAGCAAAAATCAATCTCAGAAAGAGCTGAAAGAGACTGGTGAAATCCCACCTGGAGAGTTAACTGACTTTAAAACAAACAATTTAGCAGGCTTCTAAATCTAGAGAAAACCAAATTAAAATAAGACTTTCTCAGTTTCCCTGAATGCTCAAAAAGAAAAAAAAAAAGCAAAGCGCTTATCATAGATTCTTTGGCTGTTCCATCTTTCTCACCTTTCTTTTTCCTCTCCATTCCTCCTGAGCTCAAAGGAAAACAAACACTTAGTTGTGACCCTTCAGGCTTTAGTCAACGTGGTTTGTTTTTTCTGTTACTTTACTGGCCAGTAATTGTTTCTGCTGTACCTACCCCAAATAAACAAACAAATCTTAGCAGTGAGACTCTGCGATCTCACCCTCCAACACCCCCGCTATCCAATGCAATTCGGAGCAATGCAGAATCTTCCCTGGGTCTCTGTTACTGGTTTTCCTTCATTCATAGAAAGTTAAATGGTCCCAAAGCCAGTGTCATGGTGTGGGATGGGAGGGGAAAGTGTGCACCGCGGGATCCTTCCCTTAGCAGCCTGAATGAGTGGCAGCACGAAAAGCCAGGACTAGCAAAATATACTTACAGATTTAATACTTGCTACTATTTTGATGCAGAGAGCAACATTTTGAGTACATCCCATTACATACTGGATGGTATAAGAATTCCAAAGAGAAAATGCTTCATATTTGCTTTTTTGCTCAAGTGCATTATCACTGATCAGCAACTATACTGCTTTCACAACTGCCTTGGGCTCTGGTTCCCAGTACGATAGCACTGACAACAAAAGTAGCTGTGGCTGGTTGAATTAGCAAGATTGCAGAGCAATACTGGCAGAGCCAGTATTACTGGCTGTTGCATCATGCTGCTGCTCCTCTCTTTAAATGACTGAGTGACAGAATTTGTTTCCTGTCTGTTTCTTAAGATGTTTTCCAATTATAAAAGGAAGTATGTTAGGAGATATTTTTCCTGCCTGATTTTCATCACAGGCCTTTAAATATCCCAGTATCCCACTACGATTTTCTGGCATTGGAGTTGACAACACATGCATTCTTACAGAGTATATCAGCTGGAGTTTAGTGGTTATGCTGGCTATCATGCTTTTTTTGTTTGTTTGTTTGCTTTTTATGATGTGGAATTCTGATGTAAAATCCCACTTTTTGAGAACAGGGAGGATTCCATTTGATATTCTATATCTGCCATTGAATTCATTACATGCAGTAATGCATGTTGAAGGAAATGCAAGTTGTGAAACAACTGGCTAAAGTTTAAATTATAGTCTGTATTCATCTATAAAGCGTACATCATAGTTGGATTATTACTTTCAAAAAACCTTGAAGATACATAGACATGTGCATGTCATCATGTGGGAAAGTTTGAGCTTAGGTGAACTAGTAATTGCTGAATGGATTAGAGATGAAAATCCATTTCTGTTGGCACCTCTAAGAATCACTTAAACAAAGACAGACTGACTCAGCGACACTGGTATTGACTCTGAAGGAGCTGTAAGACCATTCATTACTCAGTGGCACGGTAAAAATATCATCATGGCAACAGTCAGATTAAGAGTGAAATCTGAAAAATTATTAATAATCAACATGTGCATTTATAATTCATCTGTTGAAATAACCATTTCTTCTTAAAAGTGAGATATGACAGTTGCAAATAACATTTTGGAATATCCTTTAATAAACATACTCTAGTCTACTTCATAAAAATGGAGATGCTGTGATAGTAAAGGATGAGATAATATGGTAATTTCTTCTTTTTTTTTTTTTTTTTTAATTGCACACCGCTTCATTGCCTACTGCATTTTTAGGGAAGATAATAGCAAAAACTGCTAGTACATTTAGAAGAATTAATTATTTGTAGATGTCATGGCTCTTGACTATTTTACTGTCTTGTCTAGGAAAAATGCTGGGACACACAAAACAAGCAACCAGGGGAAAATCTGCGTGTGCTCAGAGCAATGAATAAGTACAGTTCTGTGCATTGGGCGTTGATAAGCTGGTCAACTGAATGATGCTGCAGTGTGCAGTTTTGAGTAAAGGTGTTTTCCAAATTGAAAGTAAATATTTCTTAGCTAGCAAAGATTACATTCCTACATGCCATTCTTAATATCATTGGTGCCTACATCTTTTTATAACAATTTCTTACTGTGACTGTCCTGTCAGACACGACATTTTCAACAGCACCTTCCAGTCACAGGAGGTAACTGTTTTCATGGCCACCTTGGTTGGCGATGGACTTATATACCACTAGCACAAACATTACTGAAATTGAAATACAAAAACCCACTACATTACTAAAATTGAAATACAAAAAACCAGTGTCACAAACATTACTAAAACTGAAATACAAGCCAGTAGTATCACCTAAACAAGACATTAGAAATATGGCTTTAGTGTACCCAGAGATAATTCTGACCAAAAGTATCAGAGGCTTTTTTGAAAAATTCTTAATTATTCTTAATTGACTTCTTAAAATGTTTTTTGATTTCAACTAAGAATAATTTCTGTCTTGCAGCTTGTATGGAAAATTTTATGCTAAGTCATTATAACGTTTTGTTTTAAGGAATCTCATTTAAGTTGGCTTTCTGTTACTTACAATGCATTCAGGGAATAAAAAGGCAATGCAAAAATTACTTCTAATAACCTCAGTTACCTTTGAAAATTTGATATTATGAACATTTATAAAGAGATAAAAAAAAGAAAACAATACAAATTAGGCACTTTGTATTGCTGGGGGTGGTTTTCAGCATGAAGCCTGCTTTGAGTGTTTCCTATAGTTAAATGTATATTTTACTTTATCATTATGTATTACAAAGTGTGAGATTATATTTAGTTTCAAATGTCTAAAAATTATTGTATTTCTGTTTGTAAACCTATTTTCTAGTTCTATCAACAACACCACAGTTTTCAAAATGGCGAATTGTTTGAGGATCTTTAATAGCAGTTATTATTTTCGCCATCTGACAAAGTACTGTGATTTTTTGCATATTTTTGTAAAATTTACATAACTATGTAAAAATATATATAAGCATGCATTGAAATTCAGACTACCCATACTCTGCCAGAATTGGGATGTAGGGAGGCACCTCAACTTGCAAGAGAAATTCAGGATCCTGTCCTCAGACACTGCCTACTCTGGTAACACTTTTAGTTAATCAGCTCCTGCAGTTGGACTAAAACATCTAAACTTGCATGTGCTCAAAAACGTTCGGCTCTGAGAAAACAGGCACCACCTCCCACCTTTACTCCGATATAGAAACCGAGTAGGAAGAGACACAGACTCCACCTAAATCTCCAGTCTCTTAAGCATACTCAGACTATATTTAATACATTGATAATATTTGGTTCAGCAAAAAACGAAACAGAGGTGTGCATTCTCATTCATGCCATTTTGCAGAACTGCTTTATTATTACAGCATTTTCCTGTTTAAGTACTTTTTTTAGAGCAAAGCCTGAGGTTTTAGGTCTTTCTCAGGCTGACTTGATTCAGACCACAGAACAAGCAGTGGTCAGAAAAGAACAAGGTAATGACCCACATGTCAATAAAAAGAGGTTCTTTTTTACTGACATTAGTAATAAGATTCTGACTGAGGAGTGCAAGAGAGTTTGGGACAACAGACTAGCCACCGCTACCAATTTGTCCTGTCCCTTCTGTAGGACTACCTGAACTATTCATCTGTCACCTCTTGAATTATTGCAGCTCACAGTGTAAAATTTTAAATGAACTACAAGTTTTTGTTTGCTTTAAAAAGCTGGGTGGTAACCTGTCATGATTTTTGAGCTGATGGTCACTCCAGATATCCCTGTAGTGAGGGGGGACAGACAGTTGAGAGCAGAAAGCCTTTACTGCAAATACAGTAAGGGTGGAAGACACGCATACCTATTTGAGCATGTCTGTTTTCAAACAACAGAGGAAAGTTCTCAAGCATTTTCTGTTTCACAAGCTGTTGGGTAGGCATAGTTCCTAAAGAATGACCGAAGACAGGCAGAGGGACAAAGATCTGATCATGGGGTATATTTTGGTGAGCTGTGGTTCCTTCCCTGCATCAAGTGATTCTGAGAGGGAAACTGTCATACAGCCGGTTTCTACTCTTAGAAACGGAGATACAAAGCTAGTACCAAGAGTGTCTGCTAACTTTGCTCTGAATGAACAGGAGTGATTTGCTTAAGCACTGTCTCCAAAACGCAGAAGGACACTGAGGATATGTGGTGTCAAAGGACACCCTGAATGCTACTGCAAGGTTTTTTTTTTTCTCCCTGTTAAATTCAGTGGTAGTTTTCTTATTCACTATAGAGGTGGTCAGCCTGGATTCCCAAAAATATACTTTTCATTGCTTAACTGCCCCCATTAAGAAGAAGCACCTAATAAACACAAATGGATTTTTTTCTTTAATAAATCATCTTAAAAGTCCTTAAAGATTATTTTTAGTAATGGAGTTGGCATATGTAACATACATGGTGGTTTTATTGACTGGTTTAAAGCACTTCAACTTTAGCTGTGTAACTAAGTGAAGGATCCTTAACAAGTCAGAAAGATGTTCAAGTCACACAAAATGCAGAAGAATGAACCTTCTAAGTATTCTACACTCCTTATATATATATTCCATATATGTACATGTGTATATGTTACATGGATTTAAGTTCATCCTCTTTACCTCGAACATGATTGAAAACATTCACAAAGGCTTCTGAATGTGTTACCTATGTATTAATGAGGTGTTTTCTGTAAATATGTTGGCTAACACTAATTTAAAGTTTGGAGAAGATCTCCTTTCATGTGAGGTCTGGAAGGGACTGTGTGGAGCACAGTCAGTGGAACAAAATACAATAAAGGGACGATGTTGGTTTGGGTTAGCTTGCAACACAGTTTTGAGACTTCAGTCCTCTCCTGTCAGTGCTGCCCTTAGAGAATCAGCTCTTGAGATATTTTACTTTCTTTGCTTTCTACTGTGGGGAGCTTTCCTGGTGACACAAGAAGTTTAAGTGGAAAAACTTTACTGTCATAAGCTTTGCATTTTTTTTTTTTTTTTGCTTGTTTTATTCTTATTCCTGGTGCATAAACAGATGCAAAACACTTTGTAAATTGCATAGGAGCAGTCTAGGAGCATACCTAGAATGTTTCCAGTTATCTAAGCATCTGGGAGTGTTTAATCCTATTTTATGTATTTTTATGCCATGGCAGTGAAAAAATCATTAAGCATGTTTTATTTTAATATATTTCTGAAATTAGTATCTGTATAAGTAAAATATTTTATAACTACTTTATAATTTACAAAAGTCTTTTTAAATTCATCTATAGTATCTACATGTCAGATTTGCAGAACATACTCCTCATCTCTGCAAATTAAAGGGCTGAGAATATGGACACTTAGAGCCTGATTTAGTTAAAATTATCCCCTGCGGCAGTGGGTGGGTATCAGTTCTTCACAGCTGAGAATGATTTTCGTAATTGTGCAGCACTCAGCAGCTGCAAAATCCCTGAGGATGCATCTTACTCCTCTTTCAGGAGCAGCCTGGGTTTGCCCTGCCTGGCACAAGCAGTTTGACCCCTCTTCTCTCTTATACTCATCTTGATTTGGGTTTCTGGAGACGCTCAGTTTCCTCACGTCCTCCAATATTTTCACTTCAGAGGAAAGTTGTAGAGGCTACAAGAAATGCATAAGAATTGTCTCCTTACTGATTGACAGATCCATTTAGGACGACTCAATGAACCTTTAAATAATGTATATTCTATAGCTGCCTCTGCATTTATGAAGATAATTTTCTGAAACATTGCCATCTAGTGGCAATTTACACATGGAGCTGATTACGTGATGCTAAATGCTTACTTCATGCTGTATTTTCTTAACGTTTCCTTCAGGGGCCAATAGTGATACCTTATAGATATATTTGAAAGAGGAAAAGAAAAAGGAAATTATGAGAAAATAAGAGTCATATTACTAATTTTAGCAGACAAAAAATCAAGAAAACATTTTCCTGCTTTAAAACTAGCTTTATTTCTAAGTAAAATCTTATTCAGCTTTTCAATTAAAGATTGAGCAGACATTTAAAAGCATTAAAGTTAAACCTGTATTCATAGAAGATTACACATCTATTTTTCTGAAAAGAGCCTGAAGATAGGAACTTTTAAGTAGGTCTGACATACTACTCTGATCACTTGGAATAACAGCATTGCATTACTCGCTTGTGGGCAAATTTTAAAATATCAGCTTCTTGGTGCTGATGATTCACAGATATGTTTGAAACATGATTAAATAATTGGTTACTCTTATGTCAAAGAAAATGATCATTCTTCCAGGAGTTTTGACTCATCTGGTGCAACTAATTTAAAATTATGTGAACAGAAAATACTATTGTTAATCACAGAAAAGAAATTTGACTCATTTTAACAAATACAATTAGTTCTGATGAATGTTAATATCAGAAGTGATAAAGCTATCTCATCGGAAATGCATTTAAATATAATTATAAATGACAGAATCTTTGCACAGGTTTTTTCTGCACATTTATGCACATTTTACATGCCCAAGTGCGCATATACTCCTAAGCTCATGCACATATATACATTATTTATGTTCATTTGCACTCTGAAAGTGCCTGAATATTCAATGTAGTAATTAAGATGCTAACAATTATCTCTTCAAATTTCATTCTTTTAGATAATGAAAAGATTTATTCCCCAGTCCTACAGTAATTGTTTGTGCAGCCTTTGCAAAGCTCATTCAAGAATCAATGCCAGGAAGGCTTGGACTGATTAAAAATGAAGAGAAAAATAAAAATTTGAATCTAAATGTAGAGTAATGTATGGCTTGCTCAGATTTCTAACTTTTAACTTTAAATGTCAACTGTGTTATAAACCTGGAGTAACTGGAGCATCCCTGCTATACTTTAAATATATAACAAGATGAATAGTAGGTGTGACAGAAATGTTGATAACATACAGTTGGTAACACATTGTTTGATGATTGTGGACTGTTTTCTTTATTGACACCAGGCATTTGTATCTAGTCTTCAAAAATAAGATATCTGAAAATATAGCCATGCGTGGAATGGCATTTCAGCGATTCATAACTGCTAGCATGGGTACAAATTTGTCTTACAATCAATTTTCAAGGACTTAAACCCTATTAGAAGCCTATGTATTTATTAACCACAGGGTATCTCATTGTGAGATTGCCCTTACCGCTCTGTCAGAATAGCGGTAATGCAAATAGCACAAAGGTTTCTTTGACATGGGTGCGGGATGACAACATTATTTGTGAGTAGCAAAGTCAAATGTGAACAACATAACTCACCCAATCCTGTCCCCAAGAGAGTTAGCATACTAAACTACTATTTTGTCATCTGTGCAGCATTAAATAACTGCATAGATTTCAGCAGAAATACAGTTTTCCGTTAAATTTAATAGAATGACATGCAGATAGATATAGATTATTTATTAATATTTTGAGCAGGGTGGTTGTGTGCTGTAACTAATATTAAACATGAATAAGGTATTAAATAAATTTATTTACTTAAAAGTATATTAATAAAGTATCGATGCAAATATTTTAGGCAGCTTAACAGAAATGAAAGTATACTATCAACATAGTGCCAAGCACTCATAATATGAAATTATTACTCATAATTCAAGTACACAGTAACAGGGGTGTGAATGACATGATAATCTTTTATACTTAAAAGGATTAAAATATTTATACTGCCACCAACATACCTTAATATTATTTAGACAATACACTGACATGAGTATCTTGAAGCTTCCTATTAGCATTTATATAAATCAATCAATAATATCTATCATTCACTGCTCTTTGTGGTAAGGAAAATGTCAGGTTATTAATATGAAGGGACTTAGCCTTGGGTTGTACTGAGGGAAGTATATACTTTCTCTGTAAATACAGTTTTATTCAGGTGAAAATGAGGAAGATGAAAAATGGCTTAAGAACAAAATATGTCTCTGATATGGAAGGAAGAGGAAATAGTTTTCTGACTCATGACAGGTAGAATAGGTAACAGGATATGTGAGTGGGAATAAAGGAAAAGGAGCAGCAGTAATGCAGGATGTTCAAGATAAAGATAAAAAATACAAATGTCAATGATTTGAAACTTAAGAAAGCACATCCAGAAGGTGACTCAAAACAAGTCAAGGAGGTAATAGTGGTACCTAGCAAATATGTTAATTGGGAAGGATTTAAGGCCAAAAGAGACAATAGTGTGGAGGAAAGGCATGCAGTATAAGGTGAACAACTGTGTTCCTCATATAGAATGTGAAGGGAACTGATTTGTGAACTTCTGAATAGTTTTCTGTTGATGCCTGCTGAAGCCAGGAATCATCTTTCATTTGGATTTTAAGTTCAAGATAATGCAGAAAACCACATAACTAAGTATGCACATCGTATGATTTTAATGTTCCATGCTGGAATACACATCAGTTGGAAAAGGTAAACGTTAAAATCCTCACTAAAGTGTTGTTTAACCTTGGTGGTGTTTATCGTGGGAGCATTAATAGTCTAATTGAGAGTAAGAAGTATTCTTCTGAGAGTTTATGTTGCCATATGAATTTACATTTTCCATGCTGTAGCTACTACCTGCTTGTGTCTGGAAACTAGGCATATGTTTTAGGTAATGGAAGAAAAGTTGGACAGATGAAAATTAGGATCGAAGAGGAAATAATATCCTGTGATCATAATAATGCTCTGAGTTACTATTTGGCAAGAGAGGAGTTTCTTAGCTTTATAGCTTCTGGTTTGGGCTGAAAACAATGTTTTGCAAGGTGGAATTATGAGTGCAGGGAACATGATGTTGGGTATATGTTCTCAGATTGCCTTCACAGCTTCCAGATTACCCAGGTCACAATATACTGGCTGTGCCTGCACTTTCTTTCCAAGACTATAATTTTGACTTGTTTCTCCTGTCCAGTGTATTTGGAGGATGTTTCAGTGAATCTTTTATGAGATCCCTGATGCAGTCTTTTCTGTAATCGTTTGAATACAGCAGTCTCAAATCTTTTAAATCCGATCAGATGTTGAATGTATAAAACCTTTACATTCACTCCCAGGAAAGAAGGAGGAGTTCTCTAACTGCTACGACGATCTCATATAGCCAATGCGAGTGCTCAGAGAAATGTTTCAGGAGACCATAACCAAATTACTTCTTTTTCACCCCCAAACTCTAATGTTAATCTTAAGATTTTGAGCATTTCCTGAAAGATTTTTGGATTGTATTGAGATGGAAGATCAAAACTTCATTGACTTGTGCTCCTGGAAACTTTTCTTCATTTCTTACCATTCCTTAGCTAACTTCTTAAGATTGTTCTCCACGATCTCTTATTTCTTCACTTGTTATTGTTATTCTTGAACATTTTTTTCAGACAATTTGGATTTTTTTTATCATGTCTCTAATGATCCAAAGGTACTTAAATTACTTCAATTTTCCAAATCCTTCCCCTCTAGATTTTTGCAGTCCCCCAAAACAAGCTAGTCTAATCCTTGTATCAATTAGTGAATACAGGACATGGGGAAAGAAGAGAGCCCCAGCTCTGACGTCAGGCACTGCACTCAACCTCTGTAGGAGAGAGAAGGTGTTTGTATGTAGTGATGAAACATTCACATGTTCATATTTCAAAAGAAAACCAACTAACACCTGCCCCCAAAACAGGAAGACTTCTAACTAGTCAATTTTAAAAGAATAATCCAAATCAATTGAAAAAAATATTAGGTATGAAAAAGCAACAAGAACTGTTCTAATGTGAGCCTTCAGATTATAAATAATTTTGAACAGCTGGAAATGAGGAAGATAAGAATTAAGATAAGAACTAATGCTAAAACTAAAGAAGAGGAATATATACATTTCCATTAAGACAAATTGTAGCTGAGATATAGTCTCACTTTACATGATATACAGATTTAATTTTCTTCTTAAATAGATCTCAAAAAAACACATGTATGCCGAAAAACCGACTGAAAATATTCAGGGAGACAGACTACTCTGTTAGAAGAGCAAATTCGGTGAGAGAAGGGGTCCCCCTCCAGGCTGCGGTTTGCTAGCGCCCTTGTGCTGTTGACACAAGGTTACTGTAGTTCCCTCTTTGGATGCTGCTCAGATCCTCCAGCACTCAAAGCCAGGTTTGCATCCAAAGAACTGAGCTTCTATTCACGTATCTGGAACAGCAGTATTGTTATTTTGCTGCCTTCATGGTTTTCCCTGTGCCAACCCGGCAGAAAGCTACAGAACTGAATCAGAATTGCATTTGGCTTCCTCGGTAATCCCGACAGAGTAGGCCCTGTCCCCGAAGTAACACTTGAAGTATTGCTCATTTGTGTTCATGAAAAGGAGCGGTGAGAGATAGTCATCCCTAGAAGAGAAAGTGCACTGTATTCTCTACAAGCTTCGGCCGTCGGGAAGTAATTTTAAGTTTTCCGCAATTTCTGCATACTGTTTTCAAAGATGCTTACACAATTTTTGGACAAATACTTGGAAGTGTTTGAATTACTGTAAAATTCTCTGTACTAAATAGATAAAGCAGCTAAAAATAGATAATGTGTAGCAGATGTAGCGTTGCATGTAAACAGTATTTTTATAAATAGTTATGTAAGAGTACAGCTGTAAAAATTGCCAGCTTGTGAAGTTATGTTAAAATGCTGGGAAAAAAAAAGACAATTTTTCATATATTTATATCACATATCTTTGTAGATTTCTTTTTGGTTGTAAATTTCTTATGAGCTTTTGAAGAGTGATTTTATATAATGTTTCTCAGAATTTTCCAGAGTTTTGATAACCTCCCTGAGGCCAATTCGCTGCATAATTCTTCCAGGGGAACCCACTGCCATTTGTTTTCCTATATTTTTGCAAGTGTTTTAAAAGAAATGTGGAGGAAGTCTTCCACAGAAAATTTTCTGAAGTGTAAGGGTTCCTTTGGAAAGCTCTTTTCTTTTTTTTTCTTCCCCTGAATAAGTGCAGCAAGCTATTGTCTGCCATATTGACATACTACCTGCTTTTCATTTCCTAATACATATTGGTATTTCATAAAGGTTCAAGGCAGCTACTCACAAGGTGACACAGGGAACCAGCCTAATAGTGGCCAGCAGCCTTTCCTAACTTAATTTAGGTTAGTGAATGAAAAATATTGCACCCAGCTGAAACATCAGATTAAATTGGTCAGAGGTAGAATGTTATTGCTCAGACTAAAATTTGATGAAACTCTCACCCAAAAGTGGCCAGCTTGACACAAGTACACACAAACTCACTTTTTGCTCAGGGTGCAGTTCATATAATCTTAACTTAGATAGCTAGAATTTAAGGCATCTAAGTCTAACCTAGTCACCATGAACTCCTGAAAGGCAATTCTTTTCATCCTAAAGTAGGTGTCTGAAATAGGCAGGATTGATGTCTGTAGGGATCTATCTCCTTACATTGATGAATGGCCTACAAAAGCATTTGATTTGAAAGTTTACATTGCATCAGATTAACTGTATTTCCAAATGACCGAATGTTTCTCTGCTATGGAAGTTCCAGTAATTCTCTTTGCAGTAGGAAAGTTCTATTTGGTTTTTGGTTCATGGGCTATAAAGTGGGGGTTTCTAATAAAATTAATGCAATCTTTTTTCTTCTTTTGTCACTAGTGTTCATGTCTTAGGGACATCGTAGCAGCTTCTGCCTTAAGTGCACCAGAGGGCAGTAGGGAAGATGCCAGGTACTATGGAGCTATAAAATAGGTGCTAGACAGTGTCTCTGGACAAAATCTCAGTCAGAGGACAAAGCACGATATCAGTGCAATGCAGAATGAAAGAATTAGGAACTCTTAAAGGTGTGCAATAAGTAAGAAAGCATATAATTCTCTTAAAAAAGTATTTCTGCTAGAAGTTTACCAATGACCTGTCAAACCTAATTTATGATGGCGACTGATTTTACAGGATTGTAAGTCATCCTTTGCCATAGTCCTAAGGTTCCTTTAGGTCACTGTGTGTTGGGTTTGTAAGCAGGAGATCTTTTCCAATTCAATATATTCAGCTTTTTATGTTGAGGGTTAAAGGCTGTTACCTGTAAAATATGGGTAAAGTATGCGTGAATTTGGGAGGTAAAATATAATGCTGCTCTGGATTTCAGATTTTATTTTCATTGCTCAAGTTTGAGATTCTTTTAATGACAAGCAGCAGTCAAATTATACATGATTTTACTAAAATCTTCATACAGTATGTCACCTTTGCAATCTGCATAGGCCTTAATTCCACCTGCAGAACCCGCTGCCACCGTTACAAGGATTTCAGCTGCAGAGTGCTTAGAGAAACTTTAAAAATTGATAAAAATACTCAAGCCAGAATTACTGTATAGAGCTAAGTCATGGTATTAAACTTTGATTTCTTACAGCTATGCAGGGAAAAGGAAGTAATGAATCTTGCTGGAGGCTTGAGGAACCATCCTTTGTATTTCTAAATAACGTCAGTTTCTAATTCCGTTTCCTCAGAAAGTTGCAATACTTTTAGCTGTAGGGGAACTATTGCTGGTACAGAAAGAATTGTTGTTCATTACTGAGATTTTGTTGACCTTTAAAAAAAAAAAAACAGCACCAAAACAGTACTTCTCTGAAGTAAGATTTTCCATTATAAAAGACTTCTTGACTCTTCTTAATATTTATGCAAATGTCCATTAAACCAATTATTTAGTATAGTTTCTGCTCCTTTGTCCAGTGCCAGTGTCAGGGTTACAGGCTTGTAATTCCCTGGATCTTCCCCAGAACCCTTTTCTTTCAAGGGAAATGGCCTGACATTTGCCACACACATTCAGCTATTTCATCCTTGAGATCTATAAGGACCATTAAATCCTGCATATACCATTTAATCCTCGTGATGTTCTGCTGCTAATTTTGTCAACTTGTTCAGTAATCTCTTCTACAGTAAATTTTCTTTTAGATGGATCCTCTGATGAATCCTTGTGCAAAAAAATGGTATTGAGGTGGGAATCTCCTCAGTTTTTTCAAAGCGGACATTGATGCCAAGAAGTCATTTAGCTCCTGTGCAATTGCATGTCCTTTCTAAGTGTTCCTTTTATACCCTGATCATTATGAGAACCTGCAGGCTCTCTGCCAGACTTTCTGATCTTGATTTGTTTGAAAAAAAGACTTATTATTACCTCTGAATCTCTTTTACTACTATTTCTCAAACTTATTTTTTGGTCTGCCTTATCTGCCAGAGTGATTTTCTTCATTTAAACTCAGCTTCAGCTTTTTTTAAATGCCTTCCTGCTTCTAATAACCTCCTTTACCCTGCTAGTTAGCCAGGCTTTTCAGTCCTTTTGTGCCTTTTCAGTCTATTCTAAAGAGGTGGTATGTGTTGGCACTATGTTTCCAGTGTGGTTTCTTTATGAAAACTCCATGCTGTCATGAAAGATTTAATTATCCGGATTGCCCCTTTTGGGTTCTTTTTGATGAGCTTTCTCTTTTTTAAATATCGCCTCTTTCAGAAATTAAATACAACCCTGGAATTCCTAGCCTTGTTCTGCATCTGCATTAATATTGTGTCAAAGTACATTAAGGTAGAAATATTGACACTTAATGATGTTAGCAATAGCAATGTATTTTAACTCCTGCATAAACACCATTAGAGAAATAGCAATATAGTTAATTATGCAACTTTGGCATGTTAGTCTCATCTGGCACGGAGCATTTCCATAACTGCAGTCTTTCTTTCATGTGTCAGGTGGAATAACATGTTATTGTGTCTCTTTGTTTCAATTTTTCCCATTATAACCTTCTGTCACTGATGATTACTGCCTGATTGATTGATGGATTGATTAATGGTCAATTTCAGATTTTCCAGCAGACCAGCTGAGATGAGGAAACAGTCTTGACAGGGTGACTGTTACCCTCCTGTCTTTTCCTCTCTCAGATTGATTACATCTCTGCTGCACAAACCATGGTTTCTAAGTCCTCTGATCCCCCTTTTCCACTTCTGATTATAGTTTTCAATTTAGTTTTAGCTTAACAGCCTGTCAGCCAAATTCACTGGCATGTTCTTGAAGCTTGAAGTGCTTTCAGCTTTTGGCTCTGGTTATCTATTGAAATGGTCAGCAAACAACTGAATTGAATAGAATTCCATCACCATGCAAATGCATGAACTAAAAGATATGTGGTTGAAAAACTTAAGTACCCCTTCAGTCACCTGAATACTGGTGTTCATGAGCATTAGAACAAATTACAGCACAACGCTAAAAAAGCAGCAAGTAAATTCCCTTGAAAAAATAGTGTTTCCAATAATCCGTTTTTCATAGGATTTTAGAAAATGAGGGGTAAAGGTCTCTTGTATATTAACTATAGCACCATGTGACTGGTATTCTTTATCAGTTGCTGAGCAACGGTCATACTCTGAATTTTTAAACTCATTAGCAAGCTGAACAGGCTGGCATTTGGCAGATGTTATTTGATTTTGTTTGGAGGCAAGTTAATGGGGGAGACAGGAGAGACATTGAGCTCATTGTGTTATCTTGTTTCTCATTAAATTCTCATGATATTTTAAACACATCTAAGGAGACTGAAAAGAACTTCTACATTTTCAGGTTACTCACAGAACATTTATGTGATTTATGTACTAAATATAATATATATTATAAAGCACATGAGCCAAATTTGGTTAACTTCAAACATATTTTAATCTGTACCTAACATTTTCTTGAAGTGTTTCAGTCATCAGTAATGGCTGAAGTAGCTTTATTTGCATCCTCCAATCATGCAAGCATTTCTTAAATAGCTCTGCCAACGTACCTCATTCTTGACCAGGAGTATATTTGTTTGTCTTCCAATTGTATCCCTTTTAACAGAAGAACTGTTGATTGTTACAAATCTTTCTGTAATATGTGATAGCAATGGGATGTGACCATGCATCCACAAAGAACTCACTTCACTTGTAATTTGAGGTATTGATGGCCAAACCTCAAAAGTCCTGGTGATGAGCCTAAGTAAGTTTAAACCACTACAATTTTGAACTAATGATTGTTCTGCATACAGTGTGTAGTTAAGCTAAGTTAAGTTAGTGGATGCTAAACATTTACATAAGCTCAAAGGAAGACAGTCAAAATTACTGGAAGAGAAATCAGTTAGGATCTTTGGTTCAGGAAGCTTCTGAACTACAAGTTATTGGGTTTGAGAAAGTGTTACATAGTAAGGAAGTGTTACTACTTGCTTTCTCTGATTTTATACCATTACTAGATATCTGCTATTGGTCACACATCCTTTTGGATGTGTGGATCCTTTCAGTCTGGCCATTTACAATCAAATATCCCTTATGCAGCTATTCATCATTAATTCTTAATACATACATCGTATAATACCACAGAGGTTTTTTTTTTTTTAAATCCCTGTCTCTTCCCTGTACCTTCTTTCTTCTTTGAGCCAGACTGGAGAGCAAAAAAATCAAATGCTGCAGGGTGAATCATGTGAGAGGTATGCCTACACAAGTATGGTTCCCACTGCCTTCTTCCTGCATTATGGAGTCCCTGATAATGATCTATTACTGTTGTACTGAAACATCTCAGCCTTTTCTCATAGGAGAGATGTTCCAGTCTCTTAATCATCTTAGTGGCTCTTTGCTGGACTCTCTCCAGTATGTCTATGTCTCTTTTGTATGGGAGAGTCCAGAACTAGACCCAGCACTCCAGGTGTGGCCTCCCCAGTGCTGAATAAAGGGGAAGAATCACCTCCCTCAGCCTGCTGGCAACACCCCTCCTGATGCAGCCCAGCCTACCATTCACTGGCTTATGTTCAACCTGGTGTCCAGCAATCCCTCTGGATGGCAGCATGACCCTCTGGTGTATCAGCCACTCCTCCCAGTTTAGTGTCATCTGCAAACTTGCTGAGGTTAGATGCTGCCCCATTATCCAGGTCCTTAATGAAGATGTTAAACAGGAACAGTATTGACCCCACGGGTACACCGCTAGTCACTGGCCTCCAACTAGAGTTTGCGGGGCTGATCACCATGCTGAGCCCGGCCATTGAGCCACTTTCCAGTCCACCTCACTGTCTGTTTATTCAGCCCGTAGTTCATAGTTATAGTTAAGTATGTGCAAGAAAGAGTTTTCTGAATGGTGTTGGTTTAGAGACATTGATTTGCTAGTGTAGTATTAGATGCAAATTTTTTAGAGCTAACCTGACAAGCATTATCCCAAGAGCTTAATTGCTTCATATATTTTCATTCTTGTCATCTGAATTCTGAAATCTAGGGCTGGCTGAACATCCTTGGGAGCGCTACAGCTCAGCTGTCTTCCGAAGAGGAGTTGTGCCTGTAAGTGTGTATTTATGGATATGATCCTGATATGGGAGAGCCCACCAGATTTTATCGGGTCAGAAGAGACCCATCTAACCTTTCCTATGCCTTAGGACACATGCTTTCTTGGTGGGGTTGCAGACAAGGAGGGATGCATAGTTTCCTGAATCTGGCTTGGTGCGGAGAAGAAACCAAGATAAGCCTAAACTGTGCTCTGGGCTGGAAACACTGGTTGACAGAACTGCAGCCAGCTAATGAGAGATAAAAACTTAGCCCTTGTCATGGGAGTTTTGGGTGGGGTGGCTTGAAGAATAGAACCCTATCACTCAGTACTTGGCTGGATGGGCAGAGTGAGATGGATAGCAGATTTTATTTTTAGATTTCTGTTCTATGGCATCTGCCCTTCCTTATCTTAGGTAAATCCATTCCTGTTGATTCATATTAAAAATGTGCACACACACATTTTGTGCAGTGTGCATATTATGCAAATATGCACAAACATGCTATCAGCATGCTACTTGTTATGTGTAACTCTCACAAATCACGGTGAGACTGGTTTGAGTGTATGATCAATTTATTAATTAGCAAGAAATGGCAATAAGCAAAACAGCGCTGGGTGGCCTGGGAGCCTCTGCTCCACCGACGGCACACACGGGTGGGCAAAGCACATCAGGTTATGTACAGAAAAGTCATGCATATTCATCAGATTTCCTGGAAAGGGTAGTCTTATGGTGATGAGCTCCCAAGCATGCGCAGTACAATTAGGGTTAGGGTCTTTTCACCCTCCGGTGGTCATCCATAGTCTTCCTCACTCTGTCCTCTGGTTGAACTTTGGGCTTCCTTTGTCCATATATAGTCATTGAATTAGCTTATCAGTCCTTTGACTCTGGAATGTTACAAGGGGGTCAGTTTAACTAGTTTTTTAGCACTTACTTGACACAGTCGTCCTGAGTTTCTATTGCCAGTGATCGGAGGCCTAATGAGCTAGCTCAAGGCCTGTAAATTCTGGTCAGGTAAGAATTTACATATCTCTACTAAATCACTAAAACTATGCAAGTGAAGCTAAGAAAAATCACAGCAAGGTTTTAGTCAGGGATTGTCAGGGATTTAACCCTTTCATTTCCCCCATTTCTCTAAAATTTGTAAATTCCTTTACAAATATTCTGAGTTGTCATATTTCATTACCTTAGACAAAGTCCAAACTCTCATAGCCAGTTTCCTTAGCTTATACCACAAAAGGCAATTGTCTCATCAAGTTTGGTGAACAAACAATATACCACTTATCACACTACTGACTGAAAGCTTAGAGAATTAAGCATAGCTGTTGTGATTGCTATTGAATGATTTAGGTGTCTGGAAAGCCCTGGAAAAAGAAGGAAATATCATAAAAGGTCTGTATTTCCTTTGAAAGATACTTTTAAACATGTCATTTTTTTTGGGGGGGAGGGGGAATGCTGTATAGAAGAAATCTGCAATTTGAATGAAAAATTCACAGGAACTTGTTATCATTTTCCAAGTGTGTGGAGCCAATTAAAAAAATTTCTCTTTCTACACAGGAGACCTAGCAGCAAAAATTAGTTGGGTAGTCTCACCTTTGTCTTGATTTTTTTCACAGCTTGTAAAAAACACTGCAAATGTGATATGAGTGGCAGTCTCTGCACAAGAGAGGCCAAGGACTAGAATAACAAGGTAGTTTGTAGGTCAAGAGAAAAGGGTGAATCAGTAGAGTTGGAGTAAGAAACTTGCACAGCCTGAATACCCTGTTTAACTTGGTCAGTGCTGTTAGTCTTGTACTTTAATGAACATTAAATTCACTGAGAAAAGGTAGAAAAGAAGTAATAGAGGAAAGGCCAGATGGATCCGGGCACTGGAAATGCGATAAAGAACCTTTCACCTCAACTGGTATTTCACAATAAAGCAGACCCTTTCAAAAGAAGTTAGAGTTTCTGAAATTAATCTAGCCAAGGTCAGAAATTCTTATAATTCTTAATATCTATTGACTCTTCAGTGACCTCTGAAGAAAATAGTCTTGGTCCCACTTTATGATGGACAGGTGCAAAATCCCCATAGTATTTAACACTTTCAGCAAACTCAGGAAAATGCAGGAAATAAATGTAAATAGATATTGAAATAAATCAGATAATGATTCTGACTTAAGGCTGAATTTAGACTTTTTTAAGTTCAATGTGCTGTTGTCACTTCATTGCTAAGACCATTTAATGTAAATGTTGATATTTTCCAGTGCATTGCAGATGATTTTTCTTAAAAATATTATTCCTCCATTAACCATATGTACTTCCCAGAAAAGTCCAAATAAAATGCATAGTTCAGGTTAAAGTCTATATTAATTTCCTCAGGGCAGATTTATTAAGCAGCAGAAGACAAAACGTTCAAAATAACTTGAAACAGGAATATTCTGTAGCAGGGAAGGAGAAAGAAATATTTCCTTTTTCCTGTGCTCTGAACACTTTCTCCTCACTCATTGCTACTTTTCATTATCAACTATTTACTTTCTTCTATGGCATCTTTGGGTCAAAATACCAGGAGGCCTATGTTGTGACAGTCCTCACAAAATATGTCTTATTATTTCTGTCTGTTATTTTTGTGTTAGCAGTATGCTGGATGGTAAAGACATAAAATAAGACACAACACTGATTTATTAATGATGTTACTTTCTAAATAATGTCCATAAATATTTCAACATATGTCGAACAACAACATAAATAGGTGTTATATGGATAGGTGTGCTAAGTTAATGAAATAGAGAATGTTTTTTATGTGCCTATTTACTGCAAGAAGTTAACACTGCACTATCTCAAGGTTCATTTCTAATACTTCACTATTTTGATGATGAATGTATTTGAAGTTAGAACTCCATTTTTAATGAAGTAGTTATCCTGCTTGACCATACAGAGCTTTGAAGTTCAATTTTTTTCATTAATTCATCTATGTTAGTGAAATGAATTTCAAGACTTCAAAAAAAGATACGGTCCTAATGCAATGTAAATAAGACAAAACATGAGCTAAACAATCAACAACAACAACAAACTAACCAAACAAACAAAAAACACTGAAAAAACAGAATGCCAGTGAGCTGGGAAATAAGTCTGTACAATAACAAGACAAACTGTGAAGGTCTTTTTAATATGTAGCAGGTAATACAGCATAGCGTTAGTACAATTTAAAAGTAGCTCATCTCTGTGTTAATTTCACAATATAAACAGTTCTATTTGGAAAGCGTTGAAGTCATTTGGATTACACAGTTGTTGCAAGAATAGAGTTGAAATACTCACCTGCCCTGAGTGATACTCACATGCCCCTCAGTGTTTGCAGTACTACAGTTTTTCTTTGTTGTCTGTCTTGCAGAATAAATATGTAACTTTTGAATACACAAGGAAGTACATGGAAATTTATAAGGTCAGATACAGAACACTTCAGTCTGATCATGATTTCCTTATGTTCATGTGGGCATAATTCTTTAAAGGATTTACTGTAATTATAAGTAATAAAAAATGATAGTGATAGGAAATGATCTAGGATAAAAATTACATAATGAACAATTCCAGGATTTTGTAAAAAACCTGAACATAAGGCACTATCAGAACTTCAGTGAAGTTAGCCAAACTCCCTTAAAAGATCAGCTACCTTTTAACATCGTTCAAACAGTTAGATCAGCAACGAACTTTTATTTTCCCTGTTTTAAAACTCATGTGGGCGGGTATACAAATTTCCTTTGTTGAGTTTATTCCTTCAAGCTGGCAGATGGCACTTACATGTTATAGTGAGGAAGCTGAGATTCATGGTCACTGGGAAGGAAGTCCTGATTCCTGGCCCAGTGAACGGGTAAGCGCTGTCCGGACTGACCACCACACATGGGTAACAGCCTGGTTTGCCACCTTCCTGGTTTACATGTTGGAGCATTCTGAACATTACTTACTGCCACAGTTCCCTAGGTACCACGGGCATCCCTTACCTGTATGCCTAAATCACTCATTATTTCTTTACTAATATTTATGTTTACTTGTATCAGCAAGCAGTAACTAGTGTGCTCATTCAACCACTGAAATCCAGCTATGTTTTCATGATGGATTTTGAATTTTATACTATTTTTTCCAAAAGATTATAGTCTGATTCTATTTTTAGTGTGGAAAGACTACAGTAGTTATGACTGAACCAAACAGACAAAACATAATTACTATAGGCCTAAGAAGTTCTTAGAGCTTTTTTTAGTTCTTGGGAATTATATCATCCTCTATAAATACTACGAATAAATCCTAAATGGTATTAGATACTGTCAATATGAAAGATTGAAGTCACCTTGATGGTGCTTTTCTTCTCACTGGTTATACACTGAAAAGCTTAGCGTCTCTTATAATCATATTTATTTCTGTGCCCTCTTTTTAATGTATAAAGCTTCTTGTTAGATGAGGACTTAAACTCTGGAAGTTAGTTTAGTATAATTTAAATACCAGAATCACATAAGCTATTAAGGTCCTTTGGATTTAACTGTAATTTTTCGCTTCATAGTGATATAGCTAGTTTCTGATTGCTTTCACACTGATCTAAATCAAGATAATAAGACCAAGAATCTTTGACTTGGTAACTTTTTGCATAGTTTTTGTGATACAGACAGGACTACTATAGGACAGGATTGTTACTGAAACAATACATTTCCCATGTGTTTCTTAGCTATAAAGTGACAGTATCATTTGAGTTTCTGAGAATTTTATCTCCTGCATTATGCACCTGTATCTGAATTTTGTACCTGTACTAAACTGCAAGTTCAGTTTTTTTCTATCAAATTGCTGAAGCATTTTCTTTAACAAGTTTAGTACAAGTCTGGATGAATGAGAACAGTGGTGAGAGCAGGATCTGGCCCAGTCACTTCAAAGAAAGCCTACTTGTGAACTTGTAACACATAATCAGTTAAGCTGTTTATTTTCTGTTCTACAAATACCAAATACTGTAGAAACATCACTATAAATGCAACATTCTCTCTGCAAAGGATATAGGTAACTCTTCAAGAAAAGTAATATAATTACAGCTTCCAAAAAGATTTCAAGAAATATTCACAGTAGGAAAAGTAATAATTATTCAGGCAGAGTAAACTATTAAGACATGCCAGGGAAGCGACAGCAGTAAGATGTCTCTTGTAACAGCCAGCTCCACCAGATCTCGCCCTGTGACTCCTATTGCTCATTCTTGTTTGAAACCTTTCATCTGCAGCCCAGGTTGTGGTCTACTGAGAAGACATTGCTCACTCACAAAGGCCATAGGGCCCTTATGTCCTTGGTGTACACAGTAGCTGCACAGCATTGTGATAAGAGCTTTTTCCCAAGGACTTACGTTGAGATAAAGAATGAGTATGTCCACCTCATCCAGACACAAAAATTTAACCTTAGACTGCAGATGTCTCCTGAGGTCAGATCTGGACAATTCTGGAATGTATTGCACATCCCTAGGTTCTAGTGAGGGTGTACGTTTGCTGTCTTCACTTCCATAGGTACCTCTCTGCTTAGCAGAACTCTGGCAAGCTTGGAGAACTGTGCTAGTAACAGCCAGGCCAGATCTCGAGAAACAGCCCTGCTGGGGACCTGACCTGGGATCTATGGAGTATTATCATAGAATCATAGGATCACAGAATCATAGAATCATATAATAGTTTGGGACCTTTAAAGGTCATCTAGTCCGACCCCCCTGCAATAAGCAGGGACATCTTCAACTAGATCAG
>NW_008825615.1:17077461-17129603 GCF_000699105.1 Pygoscelis adeliae
GCAGGACCTTGCACTTGGCCTTGTTGAACCTCATGAAGTTCACATGGGCCCACTTCTCAAGCTTGTCCAGGTTATGGAGGAGTTTCTGGTTTATCCTGCCAGCTGGTCTAGCTTGGGAGACAGAAAGGGTTTTCTAGTCCTTTTCATTAAAGGAATCTAGGGATAGAAGTCCATGGAAAGAAAGTCGGACTGATTACTTGCCTGTATGACAGTGGAGTGTGGTGTGCAAGTAAGCTAAAGGATGGTTTTAGAGGGGCTTGTGTTTTGAGGATGTTAAGCAGTATGGGATAGCTTTTATGCTATGGAGCATTCAAGCTGAAGTGTCGCATAGCCATGACCTGTCCACTCCAAAAAGCTTAAAGGCTTCAACAATATGTCTGTGATCCAGGATATAACAGTTGGCAGAGGGAACTGGGATAGTCCATGTTGTTGCGGTACTCTCTAGTAAGCCTGCATGAGGTAGTGTAGAAACATCTAGTTGTTTTGCTTTCAAGCAGCCAAATGCCACTCTTTCAATGAAATGAAATTAATTTCTGTGAGAGAATCAGTACATGGCCTGTATACCATATGGGTCCTACTTAGCATCTCCATGCCCAAGCAATTCATTTTGCCACAGTGTAAATCACTTGATGGAATCAGTATGACAACTCATCCCCAAACACTTCCTAGTGTAGGAAAATTACTGCACGAAACTTTAATGGGCATATTTTGCCCTTTTCACTTTTATTTTTAAATACAAAATTATCATGTATCTTTTCAAAGGTGAACAACAAGGAATACCAGTCTTTTGAGTTCTTCATGAGAATTTTCATTCTTCTTCTAATTAAGTAATTCTGTTTCTACCCAGCCATATAAAGGGCAAGTGTGTGAAAAAATGATATATGGATGAAGAACAGACAATGTTCTACTCATTAATTTATCATTATTAGAATAAGATTGCCATTCTTTTTCTTTCCTGTGGAAGGTGAAAACCTATGCAGATTCCTTTAAAATAGTACGATGAGTTAGAATATTTTTTAACTGGTCTTATGCTTCCATTATTTGAATTTAAAAGATCTGAAATACTTAAATAAAATATTAAGTAAGTGGATGACATTTGGATAGTCTCCCCATAACTGAAGGATCTGAAACATACTTGTAAGGATGCTTGCATACTTTGAAGAGTATTACAGACTTATTAAATTAAATTCATGAAGTGTCTAATTGCAGTTGATCACAAAGCACATAGTTTCAAGAGGACTTGTGAATAGTTCTGTAGAATGCAGACAGTAGAAAGATCTCTGTTAACTTTTATTAAATAATCTGTAAAGGTAAAGCATATCAATCTGAAATCTACTGAAAATCCAGTGCCTCTTTTCAGTGAGGTCCACTGGCCATTTTTGTTGGGCTTGGAAGGGCCATGGTAGAAGAAGAAATCAGGTATTTAAAAAATATATTAGTTTGGCTACTTTTTATCTTCTGTGCTGTATTAAGATTAAATATCACTTTGTTTTGAAAAAGTTATTTAATTTGCATATGAACATTTTAGTTTGGATCACAAGTGCACTTCTGAGGTGACTCTCCCTATTGCCCACACATACGGAGCTTTCTTTTACCTTTCGGAGCAGTCCTAAAGCATGGAAACTATTTTCAGACACTAACCAGATTAGACTGCTGTTCAGCTGTTCATAAGTAGTTGGCCCACCAAACTAGGATAGAGTTAGTCTGGAGTAAATCTCTGTAAAAGCCTATAATGGTGATGAAACTGTTTTCTCAGGTCGCGAAGATTCCTCTTCCCAGGAGTGCCAGAGGGAGTATGCCACAGCAGTGCTCCCCTCCCCTTGGCCCCCTGTTGCATAGACAGACATTCCATATGTAAGGAAAGACCTAGCTGATGTAGTTACAGTAAAATAACTCTTCAAACATGAATTAATAAAAATTGTAGGTTGCTGATCTTTTCTTTCATAAGCTCATCCTATTCCCACAGTCTTTTTCATAAGGAGTACAAAATAAACCAATACATTGATACTGCAGTAGTACTTTAGCTGGTGAAGCTTTCAATAAATCAATATTAACACAGAATATTTAACTATTTATCCCACTTTAGTAAACACTTATACATTTCTAGAGGTTCTGCCTTTAAATATCTACTGGCTTGCTTTTTTAAATGTCATATTCTATTTAAATTATTACTGGATTAAAGTGTGATGTTTAAGCTGTACTTTGGTAGCAACAAATGAATAGAAAGCCAAATCTGTAGTGGGCTGATTGTCTTCCATTCAAACCAGATTTTATTTTAATTTCTGTGAAGTTACAGTCTTTTAACTATAATCAGAATTAGTGCTCTAGTTAAAGTGCTAGTTGAGATACTATATCTTCTAAAAACTATGATCTTAAATGAGTTTATCAAAGTTTTTCTTAGTTTCTCTTTAGTAAACTCTTCACTATACACTATATCTTTCTTCTCTTTCCAATGACATTGATGCAGTGACTACATTCTCCTTGTAATCACAGAGTGAAATGTAACTTCTAAGTAAAGGTTAAATAAATCTGACTGAACATCATATTTGGAATTGGATATCTTTCTATTTGCTGTTAATTGTAAGTGTGCATGCCGTAGACATTTATGTATTTGTATGAACACATTACATGCATTTATAAGTATACAGGTGCTCAAGATAAGATGAACAAGAAGTAGTACAAGGAGCGTGTGAGTTGGATAAAAGGGACAGGTTACCATCTTACCTACTCAAGGATTGTGCGTCAAATGATGGTGCCTTTAGAATGAACTTGAGAAATGGCATGCATTGTTGCCTTCACAAACATAGGGAGAAGTGAAAAACCAAACACAATGATAAAGAGCTTTAAGAGCCACATGGTGTGGTTCATGGCTAGAATCATAAACTTTACTTCTTTGAAAGATTGGTGAAAAGGATCCAATTCCAAGTGTACTGCAGAGTGACCTGTTCTGCGCAGAGACTTGTTAACTGATGGAAGTTATACACGTTAGAGTGAAGAAATCTAAGAAAAGGGAACAGAATGGCTATTGTTCAGGCTTCTTATTGGTTTGGTTTGTAACTCAATCTGCCAACCACCACCCAACTTTTATTTTTGTAAAACTGTTTCGTTCAACAGGCATGTCTTCCTTTTTTACTGTTAGAGGGAAATGCGTGATCATTTCAAAAAGGTTTTTTTTTTGAGATGTTTCAAACTCTTTTTGATATACTGATATTTTTTTAAAAGTATTAATCATACTGCCTAATAAATATGAGCTGTAATACAAGTGAGTGAACATTCAGTGTGTGATACAAGCCAAGCTAGAAAGGAAAATGAGATGCTGAAAAAGAATCCATTTATTCAGTCTCTCAGAGATTCAGATTTGTAACACATAAGACAGATGAATGTTCATATACATGCATATGTTTTGTACTGCATAGTTCAATTCTGGAGCCTGTTGGGATATCTAAGACAAGGAAAAATGAAATTCATAGTTCAGTGATGCCCTTAAAATTCCTTTTCTGCCTAAAAAAAGAGAGTATTGCTTATGACTTGATTGACTGTGCAGGACATTAATTTTAAATAGATTTTGTCTTTTCCTAGTCATCAATTTAGCAAGCAGCATAGGACATCTTTTCTTTTGGAAATCAAGTTCAGAGAGTTTCTCCTGGTTTGCATCAGTGACTATATATTTTATGACCTTTCATGTTTCGTATTGAGATAAAAGTATTAGTGACTTCTCTTTCTTACTTTTATGGTCATTTGCTATAAGCCAGCACCTCGAGCAAATTGAAAGGCCTATGTGATGCTTGACAATCTGTGGCACGTACCATGAAGAAGTACCAAATGACTGCATATATCAAGACACTGCAACTAGTGCTTATTTTAATATGAAAATCTATATGAAACTCAGCCAAGTATGCTGTGTGATATAACTGGCTCAGTACAACCTATTCTTGTAAAAGCATTCTTTCTGATATAAGAGCTGAATCCCAGTGGGTGATTATTTCCTCTGTGATTAGAATATATTTTGAATCCTATTATAGATAGGCTGGGTTGTGAGTTGAATGATATCTAGTATTTTTCTTAAAGCCTTCACTGTATGAATCAAATAGATACGTTAGAATCTTACTAGTTCTCATTTTTAAAACAGAAAAATGCCATTCCTCATATATGCTGGAAAAAAAAAAATGATTAGTTGCTCAAAAATAAAGTAAAAAAAAAAAAAGAAAGAAATAACAAGTCTCAATTCACTATCTCATTTTGGAGATATTTTTTGACAGTTTGGAGCTTGAATATTAAATAAGCTTTGTGATATCAGGCCCCATATTTGACTATTATGCCTTAAATCTCCAGCAAGTTTAAAGTAAAAATAGCAGATGAAGCATCAGCTACCTTCAGAAAAAAAGAACCCTGAGAAATATCTTGATGTTCAACTAACTCAATAATCTGTTAATCTGTTTTCTTTTCGTTTTCAGACAAACAGAACATATAATAAAATTCATTACTAAAGCTCATATTTACTCTTTTCTGCTACTGTAAACTTAATGGATTGTAATCTAGATTTGAATTCTACTCAAGGGCAACACTCAGCCTCCTTGAATAACATCAAAATTCTATTAGGTACCATTAAGTGAAATGGTAAACAATTGAGAATGTAAATCTACAGTATTTCTCAATGCTACCCTTGAATATACAAAGTATTTAATAAAATTATGTCAAACATAGCACTAGACAGCTCTTACATTAAAAATATCACAAGTATCTTCAATCACATTTGATAGTCAAACTGTTCTACTTTTAAGAAAATTGTAAACTACACAAAAGTTTTCATGAAAAAGCCCCTGCATCTGTCTGTTCATATTAATATGACAGCTTGTGTATGAGTGGGTTGAGCCACAGATTTTAAATGTGATTTCTATCACTGAAATATTTCATCAGAATATTTGTGGTCACCTAAAATGCCACCTACCCATTGTTATAGACCTCCATAAATGAAGTATATTTCTATAGCTGAGAAAATCTCATCTAGTTTTCCTTTTAATAACTACAGTTGCACTTATGCAGTATCCGTAACAGGTACTTTCCCGAAACACCTATCCTGTAAGTAAATGTGCTTTCTCCGGGAAAAGTTTAAACAGGTTTTGTCAACTCATTCAATATATGCAATAGCTATTATACTGACCACAGCAGACACATGCATTGTTTCCTAGTCCCATTTTTCTTTTCAAATAATTATTTAATGGATTGTTTACGTAGACAAACATAAGACATGAAATGACAGGAATTTCCAAGTAGATGTTTAATTTTGTTTATTTGGTCTTTGGGAAATTTTAGGTCCTTCTGGACCAGGGTGTGGATGGAGCTAAAGGTTGAAGCAGACTTTGAGTAAGCAAAGGGTCATACTTTCCCCTCACAACTTCTCATCAATAGTCTGCATCTGGATGGAGATGTATGTATAAAACTGCTCCCCTTGGCTTGTCCGCTTCCCCTTGCCCTCTTTAAAGTCAAGCATATAGACTGTCATATCCTCCTTTACGTTGGGAGAAAAAAAGTAGTCCTCAATCTTCAATGTGAAACCACTTTCATGGTGCAGTGACTGCAAAAATTACGGTGTTAGCCTTGTAAGGAAAACAGAAGGGGGAGGATAGTTTCACAGTACAGTAGTTCTTCTTATTACTAGAGATGTGTAATAATACAGGATGACTAGTATTCTACACACAGTTTATTCAGTAAATACCATAATTATTTTGTCTTTGCAAGAAGACATCGTTATCAGGATTGTAACAGAGAAAACTATGCAGTTGAGCAGCTGCTGAATCAGCAAAACACTTAAATCTGTGCTTATGTTTTGCTTGCTTCAAAGGGATAATTTAAAACTTTATTTAAACTTAAGCAGAAGTAATAAGACTACATGCATTAAAATCCATGCTCTACAAAAATGAAGTTCTTACCTTTTTTAGAGCACTGAGACTTCAATAAAAATTAGCAACATGGCCCCTCTACCAGAAGTTATGCCACTATACATTAATAATTTTGGTAACTAATATTTTTTTAAAAAATTAAAAATATAACTTGGTGCAATCATTAGAAGAAAAAAAAGAATAGTATTTGAAAAACCAAATCCTTCCATCTGCCTGCATGTAGATTTAATCTGTTGGAACACAGTAAGAAACAACTTTATTAAGCTTCATACTCTGAATGTTTCAGATTACTTTCCATTGTCTAAACCTACTCAAATATTACGGCATTTTAAATATGAAGTAAGGTAGCAGCAATAGATTCAAATTATGATATGAAATTGATATTATTTCTAAAGGTTTTTGGTATTTGTGTTTTCTATTTGTGCTGAAGGCCTAGATGTCTAGATGTGACAAACAGTGAGATAGAAGACTCAAAAAGTTTCATAAAAGGGAGTAGAAGGCCAGTCAATGTATCAGTAATACTCTGTTTATTATCTGTGCTAACATACTCTGTGTAGATCCCTAGCTAAGTACTAAATAGGTTTGGTAAGTTTTTGTAGTTCTAAGGTGACGGCATGCATATTTAATACTTGAATAAAATTGCCATGTTCCCTCGAAACCTTGTCTTGCTATTCTTATCATATTAAACATTATTTATCTGAACTCCCTTCAATGGGACTTATTTACACGGCTAAAATATGTTCATGTGGATAAAGTCTGCAGAAGGGGCTTCTTCAGGTATTACATATGCACGTATACCATTACTCATTAGTAAGATATATAAACCTTGTTGCTTAAATGCATCACGCAATAAAACACTTACAAAATAGTAAGTAATGTAAATACAGATATTTTCATAAAATAAATATTTCTGTGCAAAGTAGTTTTAAAATTTTTTTGGGTAATATTTGTCAATACATGTAGAATAATTTTTAAAATTATCATATTTATTTATTTAGTATCAAATTTTCTTAAGTTTTATACAAATTGCATAGGACACCATATGAAACACATCCTGTGGAGGGGGGTTCTGCAAAAGATTTTTGTAAAGTATTTCTATATCCTTTTAGTGCCTAAGAGGGTTTTCCTAAAATTATTTATATGATCTTTGCTCAATTCTAATCAAATACTTATTGACTGAAGATTGTCCTAGTAAGCGTTAATACAGTACACCAAGGCAATCAATTTTCAAAAGACAGGCAGTATCTATATAATGATTTAGACAGTCTTATAAAGAAAATAAGTGCATCTATTAATTTTTTTTTTTTTGAGAAAGTAAAAGTATAGATGAAAAGAAGCAAAATCATCTACTTTCTGTATCTCTGGTACATAGGTAGATTTAAGTGCCAGAAATCGAAGGCACTGATGTGAACTGAAGTATTATTTCAAGTGAAAATGACTTAGTAGCTTTTAAACCAGATAAGAATTTTATTGAGAAAGTGACTAATTCCCATTTTATCTTTTCCTTTTTTACATACACTTTTGTAATTTATTTCCAATTCAGTTTAGAAAGGTAGTAATGTCATGAAGACTAAGGATACATTTTTCTAGTTTTATATTTGTTAAATAAACAACTTTCACTTAAGATGGAGCACAGGAATTGACAAAACATTTTTTTTGTTAAGAAAAAAATTATCTGCTATCTTAGTAATAGAAAAATATGCAAATATGTTTGCTGTCTGCTTTCTACAGTTGGTAGATAAATATAGCTTGCATATCGTATACACAAAATATAAGGAATTGCTTTTGAAAATGGGTAGGAAATGGACAGACTTTTTGAATGGTACAGAGTGCAAAATTATGAATGACTAAAAAGATACGCAGCAATTCAAACAGATACGCATGTTAATAAATGCTTTGTAAGTTCACATATGTAATGAAACTGAATGAATCTGTGGAAGTTTGTCATTCACAAGAATCAATAATAACAGAAGCAGTAATGCAGGAAGCACGTTGCTGTCCTTATTTAGAGCTTGGCATCTGGTACTTTGGTTTTGTCATACTGCTGGAATAATCTCCAGATATTAATCTTCTGGACAGTGGTATTGAAGATTTCTTGGTATTGAATAGAGCTAATCTTACTTTATTGATCACAGTTATCTATCTTTCCTGGGATTCGACAGAATGCAAAGGAAACATGTTTCATTCAGAATACTTGCATAAAATATCCTGTGTATCCTACATTGAAACATTGTACACATTGGTTTCAACCATGCTGAATGTATATGAATAAGATTACTACTATTGATTTATGGTGAATATCAACTAGAATGAAGCAGCACTATATCATACTGTGTTCTAATGATTCACGTGGACTCGTTTCTCTTTTTCACAGAGATAGCAAAATGAATTTGTTTCTTGACTGAGACTTTCAATTAGATAGTTAATTATGTAACTGAGAATGTTTTGTGTGTGTGATATTGCAGTTTTCTACAAAACAAACAACTTGCTTTAGTTCCTAGATGACTTTCATCTTGTCATGAATGCTTTTTCTTTATCATGAAGGATATAGTATATCATTATTAGGGAAAGCAATTTATGATAAATATCAATGGTAATTCACTTTTACAGTGCTTTGGTAAATGAAAGCGTAAAATGTATATTAATCATGAATTAAGAGGTGGAGGAAACACTTTTAATGCTTTTTTTCCCATGTACTCTTTTGCTGAACTAACAGCACTGTTAATTCCACTTTTAAACTGGTCATACTTTAGGAACACACATATTTATCACACTAAGCTGTATGATATATTAGCATACAAGGAAAATAGCACAGTGTATTGTAATGCTAAAACAGCTTGGTTGCAATGAAATCTTCTTAAATCAGGTAAGTGGAAGAAGAGGTTAGATTTTAAGCAAATTGTACCTGTAAGCTGGCTGTTTCTCCTGAAGGCTGTTACTGCCAGTCATATTGCAGGGGTTCAGAGAACAGCAGAGTTACCTGGCTGTCTCGTTGGTTTTTTTTTTGTGGTTGCCTGGTTAGATCTGCTCACTTGACCAAGAAGTAGTGTGGCATGTCCCTGGTCATCAAAAGCATCAGCATTACCTGCCAAAGGGGCAGTGCGTTTGCTGCTGTCATTTCCCACTTTGCAGACAGGTCAGGTCTCAGACAGAGCTCCCACAGAGCAGTGTCCAAGTCCTGTCCCAGTGAACATATACAGAATATAGACATCAAGGAGAATCTGCTCAGGGCATTTGCAAAACATACTTTCAACTGTAAAATCACATCGCTTTTCTCAAGCCTTGCAAGCCTTGCTTAACATATTCTGGTCTACTGAGATGCTGTACTTTAAGAAAAATTCTTAAGTGTTGAAAACTATTGTGAATTTTTTAATTAAGTGGGAGTTTTATAGAAATCACATTATTCTTTTTCTCTGTGCTCCAACTGATTTCTGAGTGAAGCTTAAGATGACTGTTTTGATGTAAAACTCCAGGATGGAGTTGCTCTTGATTACAAAAGAGCGCCATCTCTTTTGCATGATTTCACTATAGGTTTTTTCATCCCTTTACTTTGAAAGGAAGGGAAGCTGGCCAGTCAACTTTTTAAAATCTGAAGTAGCAAACATCAAGGCTAAAAGCTGTGTTAAAGATTGACAGAGCAGATCATCAAAGCTTTAATTAAATAGCCTTTGTTGTTTAATTAAAGATGACTTGCAAAGAGGAAACAATGGATCCCAGCACTTTTCCTTTTCTGTCTCATAATTCCTCAAAGTTCTTATTACCTCTGATTGCCACTGTATTGCTACATTAAAATGTGGCAGAAAACAGTTTCTGAAGCTATTCTCTGGCTTTGAGACCAGCTGATACCATATGGCTTCTTCCATAAAGCTAAGCTCTCTTCCATCTCCAAAACAGGGTGACCACATTGAAAGTACCTGTTGGAAATGTTCCTTGGTCTATATTAACCCATGAGATGTGTGGAGACACAGTTTGGAGACTGCTGTTTGGCTTGGGTCAAAACTGTGCCTGGGACTGTGCTAACAACAATGTGAATGATCACGTGCTGGTATTTAGGCCTATTTAGGTCTCTTTAATTTAATAATATTGCTATAACCTTTTATCTTTTTAGAGGGAGTTGGTTCTGGTTTTGCTTGGCTTGGTTTTCCATTAGAAATTCTAATTTAGTATAAGAAATTCTGTAGCTGTACCTTTGATCCATGGTTAACTTGAGTGATTTCCAGCATCTGAGTATACCTCGTAGCTGTGCCTGGGTGGGAGTACTGTCAGAGCAGACAGGTGCTACTGGGTCCTTGTTATTTCTGCATGCTCTGCCCTGTGTTACAGAAACCACCCCAGAATTGTTTATATGGAGTATCTTCAGGAGTTTTTACTTCTCAGGTTTGTCAATCACAATATAAGGTGTCTGTTGAGTTTTTGTAGGAAGGAATCTAACTTTGTCATGCAGATACATCCTGTGGATGCCAGTAAGCTGCTATAATTTTGAATATACAAAATTCAGAGTTAAAAGTTGAGAATTGAGATTGATTTAGAGAGACATTTTAAATTTGCTTTTGTTTGCTTTTGTTATTTTGGAAATTCAACTGCTAATTTTTCATTTGGAGAAAGAAAGAATGACAATAATTCTGTGCTTTCAGATATTCATCTGAGGTAGATGCCAAGAATACAAATTTTTAGATGAACCAGAAAAGACTTCATTGGGCTCAAAGGAAACGTTATTCTTTACTCCTTAACAATAAATATGACAAAAGCATAAATAGAGAAAAAGTAAAGTACTATCTCAAATATTGCAAATGTAAGGGTTTGAAGTTTGTACATCAGTTTCAAGATGAAATGTGTTATGTCCTGCCTACATATGCATATGAGCAAGACCATGCACATACATCCTCAGAAAAATGAGTTTTCATATGGTTGTTTAGTCTCCTTTGCTTTCCCTCCCAAAATAACAGTTACACATTTGCTAGCAGTAACAATTGCCAAAGGATGATAAATATCATTAATATTTTGCTACCCCACCTTAAAAAAATAAAAATAATTAAAATTTATTTCAAGAAAAAAATAAACTACTTCAGTCTTTTGAAGATGGTCACTTGACGTTGCCCATTTTTGCAGTTTGAAATAAATGCACTAGATATCTCTAAGAGTTTTAAAATACAGGACCTAGTAATTTAAATAATACATGAAGTCTCACAAAAAACAAGTAGTTTTAACCAACAAACTACTTGATCCCAGATAAATACTTTCTTTGTTGTTGAGATTATGGTATTACAAATGGCCTTGATGACAAATGGAGTTTAATTTAAAACATCAAGTCAAACATCACCTACATCAATAGCATTCAGGAAAGTCTGCCTGCAAAGATGAGGTTACTTTGAAATTGATTTGTTCTAATATATATTGAAATTATTTGTTTCTGAATTAGACTTGTCCTGTGACAAAAGTTCTTTTTAGAGATTATTTCACTCCTCAGTGATTATATTTAATGTTCATTAATGTTAGTAGGTTATTTACAGGCAGTTTCAGGGAAATAAATCCCTTTGCTGTGGTACAATGAGCTGTTGCTTGATGGATCTAGAGTCTCTTTATGATTCCATAATCAGAATTGTTACATATCAAGCAAAAGGACTAAGGAGCTTTCTTGCATCTTTATTCTAGGAGAGTTCTCTTCAACATTTTCCTTTGGCAAATCTGAGGACTGTAAAGAAGATTATTTTTTCTGTCTTTCTCTTTTATATCTCTAGGAACCTGTGATATAGTGATATTTTCCATGCCTCATGATTGTTCTTTTTCTGTTTTGTCATCAATTTCTCATTTCAGGGATTTCCTAAAGGATTGTGAGAGAAGCAAATGATTAGTAAATTCAATTTGCAGACAACAATTTTTAAAAAAGCAACCTAAGGGCATCCTGTATGAAATTACACTTTTAGAAGTTCAGAAATTGTGAAGTGAAGAATTTCAATAGAGTACATCCCATTTGTTTCCTGTGTTAGAGGCAGCCAAGCCTGAATCACTGGTCATAAGAAGGTCAATAAAACAGCATTCGTTACTTGGAGAAGTGAGGCAGGACCATCTGTCAACTTCACCTTTTAATAAAATTTTCCAAAGGAGACACACTGCAAAAAAAAGGGAACTAGCTTATTTAGACGATTAGAATGTCCCTCACAGTAACTTTGCCTTCATTCTCACTGGGATGTCTGTCACCACTTTGCTACTGTGAGGCTGTTTCCAGACATTTTACAAAAGCTCATGTGATTAAATGTTTCTTGGAAATGGTTTCACTTGAGTTTAACCAGATTCCAAAATGAGTAAGGGCATTCGTGACAAAAGTCTGCAGGATCAAGCCTTTGTCTAGGGAAACATGTATTTTGTGATAAGTGAAATTCCGTTCTCTCTTCTGTGGGATTGACCTTCAAGAAAATTGTTAATGAACAGGAAATAATTAATACATAATTTGGCAGTTATTAATTACCAAGCTATAGGATATTGCATGCAAGAGTACTTTGCCATATCCTCGGTCGAAACTGTATTTGTGTATTGAAGAATATGAATTTAATCTGTTCAAAAGAAGAAAGGAAGCTCAGTGATTAGGACACAAGGTTGGGTGAGGTCAGTCTTGAATTTTAGCCTTTCCTGGCTAAAGCTTTTATGTATGACTGCTTTTTTATGTGGGTTTGGTGTTGAATGAAACTATTTTTTTATTTACTTAGACACATCGCCCTAGATTTCAATTTTGCTGCTGCATTGGCATGCGATAATACCAACAGGAGTAACTATTTAATCAAGGATGGTTTACTGTGTTCTGTGAAGAAAGCAGCATGTAAAGACACTGTCAGATTTAATTCTAGTACATCAGCAGTATTTTTTCATTGTTTTGTTTGGTATTGATGATGATTATACTGGTAGTATAGTACATTTATTTTAGAATTGCAAGCAAGGAACAGTAATATATTTTTTTGAATTTATTAACTATTATTGATTAACTATGAAATCCTGGACAAATCATTTCTCTTCTCTGCCTCAGTTCTGTAAAATAAAGATAAACAATCTTTAGTTAATTACAGAGATCTTCTTTAAGAATCAATGGGTTTTAAACACTTTGCAAATGTGAAAAATTGCCTCTGAGATAAATTGTATGGTTGCAGCAGAAGCATTTTTATTTGTGTTGAGCATTAAACCTAAAAGCTGTGGTCAGCAAGCAACATGAGTTACATAAAAAAATACTGGTTTTCACATTAGTATTTATTAAAGGTACATGTCTGTCCCACTCAGTGCATGACAGATTTGAAATGGATATACACTCTTATGAACAGAATCATCATATTTACAGCTATATTTATTCATTTACGTGTTATAAGGAATCTTAAATATCTTGTCTGGTTCACTTACTGTCTGCTTTCTGAGACTGTTTGAAAAAGCATTTCAAGAACCTTTTAAATGTAGTTATCATTCTTACACAAACATTTTAATGTAGCTTTTAGCCTTTTATGAAGGATATCAGTAATCTCAGTTATCTCATATAATACCGCTATAGAAGTTGGCAGAACTTCCTGTACCTTTGCAGGGGCAATGTTATGTATGCTAAACTGCTTCAGCTATGAGTGCCAACTTCTAATATTTCTTCTGCTGCTGAACTTTTCCCCAAATCCCTCATTCCAGAGAATTTGAAAACCAGAATTGTTTTCTTCCCATAATCTTCCTACTCCTTTCTGAGAGAAAAATAAACCAGTCTCCCTAGAGCATTGTATTGCAGTTGAAGGGAAAACCATGCTTCCAGAAATCTCTCCTTTCATTATGAACTAACAACAAAATATGACAATCAGTTTTCCACTTCCAAAATCTTTTCAAGAGTAATCTTTTCCTTGCTTTCATACTGTACTCTAGTGAAATCCACAGAAGAAACAATGGAGATATCCGTAGGTTTTCCAGAAATTTGTGATTAATTCCAGAGTGGGAATCAGCTTTCTGATAGCTTCAACTCAGCACTTCTGAACATATTACCATAATAAATTATAGTATATGTAATTTTAAAGATCAAAACAAAAGATTGACTAATTCAGTGTACTGGCCTTAAAGAGTGTAAAATACTGACTTCCAAATTGTATTGGGAATGAATTTGACATATTGCTTTATTGGTTTTGTGAACACATCTTTTCCATACTTGAATGATTCTCTGCACAGAGTGCCAGAACTACATTTTTTCTTGCACATCTTACATAGGTGCTGAAGAATAGTAAATACTATGTGTATGAACTGTATGTTCACAGATGTTTGACAAAGCTGAAGGAGATGAGAGGGCACACTACAAAACAGGGGAAAAAAAGTAAAAAATCACCTTTTATTACTTCTTCTGCCAGTTACATTACCTTACAAACTAGGAATCTATTTCACCAAAGCTCTTCACAGCCTGCTTGTCAGAGGCATATATTCTGAGAGGAAACACAGATTTTTCTTATGGTCACTGAAACAGAGAGACAGTCAGTCATCAGAGGAAGTGAATGATTACTGTAACCCCAAAATGAATTTCCTTTAAGAACACCTCAGGGACCAGTTAGCAGACTGGAAGCAAACAAGGTAGCGTGGATATGAAGGCTAGGGGATTAATTGCATTGAGATAAAAAGATGCATTAGAGATATTTCTTTCATTTATGTCTCTTCACATCATCTTTTTATGAAATAAGCTAATGATTTTAGAAGCTTCATTAAAAAAAACAATCTCAACGTTGTAGACAAGCCTTCACAGCCAGTGGTAATAAATGCCTTTGTTATATCAGTAAAGGCAATGTTGTGACCCAGGGTTTTTTGTCTACATTTCTGTTGTGTTTGTTGCATAGCACTGGTAATAACCGTTGTTCCATGCTCTTCTCCAAAACCTTTCTGTTAGCTGAGCAAAAAACCAAAAAAACAGTTGAACTTGATTCTTGAAGGAATTTGTATGGTATCTAAAAGAGTGATCATCAGAACTGGAGCATTTGTACTTCATCCCCAAAGAACCAGGCTTTTAGTTTGGGGAGATTACTGCTAATTTCACTAAAGGTGCTTTATGCTATGCTGATTTAAATAATCTTCACCACCATGTATATAGATCACTGTTTTGGTGAGAGTATGTTTGTAGGAATTGTGATATACTGATGCAGTTGGTTAATAGCCTCATCAGTGATGCTAGACTCCTTATTAGCAGGGTTTCTGAGTGGTTTAGAAACCAATTTTTAGAACACAGCTCCTTTTATTTAGAAAAATATTTTATCCAAAGTCCATAAATAAAGGATGTTTGAGGCACATCCATTCTGTTAGGATCATCATGTATTTCTTCACTTACTTTATTTGCAATATGATTGTAGCTTTTCTGCTTCACATACTATCTCATACAACTTTCAATTTAGGTAGAGAAATACTACAAGAATTAAAAAAAATAAAATTGGTGTGTAATGCTCTATCAGTCAGGATATAGGTTAATCATTCCTCATCAAATGAAAAAGTTTAGGGTGCTCAGCATTCCTTGAGCACCCTAAACTTTACAAATTTAATTTTGAAATGCATTACTTTCTCAAAATTTCAAAAGAAGAATGAAGTTCCATCATCTGAAAAAAGATTGACACTAGCCTTTCTCATCAATAGTTTGTTTGTTTTGAAAGAGGTTTTGGATACCTGCTGCTGATACCTAGAGAGGAATGGTGTGATTCAGGGCTTTTGCATTCCTTTCCATGTTTTGGAAGGAAATGTATTCCCACAGACACACGGTCATCTTTCCATTTCCCCTAAACTTGATTATTTTGCCTCTTGCCCAAAGTTTCTTCACTCTAACAGCCTTCCCACCTTGTTTCTTCCCCACCCCACCGCCCCCTTAATATTTGACTCTCATAAATTGCCTTGGTCTTCCCTAGCATTTCCAGAAATCTCAGTCGCCATGCTCATTAACCAGTCTCAGCTAAACTCTCCCACTTTTTCCAATCTTTTGCGAAATTCACCATCATTCTTGCAGTTCCTTCCCCATTATATGCATTTTCCAGGTTCCTATATTTGTCTTCTCCCATTCCCTTTCTCATGGTACATTCCATTCTAGTTGTTGTCATGGCTAGTCTCCCTCTCTTTAAAAACAGTGTCCTTATCCTAAACTGTTTCTTTAAGTAAATCTACAATCTGTTCTTCATAACCACAGGGAAAGTTGTCATTCTCTAATAAACTTTTCCTTTCTTCTTCATTGTACAGAAATGTGCTATTTCTTTACATATACGGAGAGAGGCACAAAAAAATGAACACACACACACACGCACACTCCCCCTCAAACCAATTATGAAGTCTGACAAGGTATAACTTGTATGAACAGCATGGCTATAAACCAGAATCTTAACACGAGAGTCAACAAGCTTCATATTAGGCAATGTTATTGATCCTGTGTATAATATACAAAACAAAGGTTTTTTAGAATGCAGACCAGATTTATTTATGAAATCCAAAAGATAAAATAGAGTTACAGGAAGAAATCCACATCTTTTATAGTATATTTGGAAAGTTTAGAAACTTTGCATGATGCCTTTTGGTTCACCTTAGGGGAGGATATATTTGAGGTAGTATGTACTCCATTCCAACAGCTGTTCAAGATGCCAGAGACAGAGTTGCTTCAGTATTTGGTAGGACCTTTGGAGCAATTAATGAATCAATCTTTGGGAGACCTTTTTAGGGTCCAGTCTTGGCAGAGCCTTACTGACAGAAAGAGAGACACTGGTGGTGTGGGGAAAGAGGCTGCAGCTTCTCCTCTGCCTCCTTTCTTCAGCTGGGTGCATTTTACTGTAATGCCTCAGCGACAGGGAACGCACCTTCCCTGTAGAGTCCTACCAAAAGCCCAGTTACACAAAGTGCAGAGTATGGCTAGGGAGGTGTGTAGCATCCTTCATTTTCTGTCAGATACTCTGTATCCGATCAAAGTAAATCTACTAGAAATTATGAGAGATGGTATGGAATGGGGGGAAATTACAGGGGATGGTATGGCACATGGAAATCACAGGATGGCTCACCTAATAAATAAGAAGAAATCTTCAGAACTCTTCCTTTTACATGCACCTGATTTAATAATGACTTAACGCATTGTCCCCTTCATCCAATCATTTACAGTTTAATTTTAGTGTTTTCAGGAGTTTATTACAATTGTGTGATTTGAGGCTGTGTCTCTAACTGAGAACCAGACTAGTGAATACTAGACATTTGTGTCAGGACAAGATATGAACTATTGAAGAAAAAAGCAATATCCATGCTGCTCATAGATAGCAGTTATGTGGTAATCTGTTCTTGGCCTCTTTCTTCTCCCTGAGCTATGCAAAAGCTACAGTTACTGCAGCCCTGGGGCAAGTGACATGTAATCTGTGGCTTCAGCACTATTGACAGGAGACATTCCCATAAATTATAAATAAAATATAAACCTGCTAGAGTACAAGGGAGGTTTATCTTTTCTGTTGCTAAGGTCCATGATGAGCCTTCTGTCCCTGGGGAATTCTCTATTTCTCTGTATTCACACAGAGAAATGTATACACTGAACCCTCCCCAAAGCTGCCATATTTGATATTTGCCATATCTCTCAGTCTGATTCACTGCTGTATGTTTACAAAATTTGTAAACTGTACTGATACCTAACACTTTTACAGTGGCAATCTCTGTTTTTGAGGCAGCCACTGAAGCCTTGCTTTGCTGTGTACTTTTCTCATACTAAGATGTTATTTAGAGGATTTAAATTACAAGTGGATTTTAGAACAGCACGATAATCTAAATGTCTCTCAGAGTCCACAAACTATGCTAATATTATTGCAGACTGAAAAACTCTTCTGCTTATTGGAATGGGACCTGCCAACTTCCTTCAGATGAAAATGTTGATATTAGTCAACGAGAATATATCGTTTTTTTGGTAAATGAGTGTTGGGGAGCTGAAAAGAGAGAAGATGCATCAGAAAGAGGAATTCACAGAAGAGATATTAGAGAACATACACTTCTTTCAGGAGCAGGCCCAATTGTGATGAGCTGATGTTACCAGAACAATTTGTAAGGGCTTCCTCAGTAATCACCTCCACTCCAACATAGAGGCTTTCACTTCCCAGCATTTTCATGATTTCTTTAGGGAGCGTGAAAATCCTGTACTCAACATTCAGTAGAGCACAGCTTTAAATGTTAGGAGCATATTTGTAGCCAGACAAAGTTTCTTATGATGTGTCTGTGCTTGAACCAATATATGAGGATATTAGTAAACATGGTGTATCTGAGACAGGAACCTCTCTTGTGTTACATGAATTTGGGTTATGAGGTGTTAAGCTAATCTCTGACAAAATAACTGAGAAAGCAACTCTAGGGTAGGGTATGCTCCAGGCCACAGCTTAAATCACACACAATTTTTATCCTCACATAATTAATTTACTAACTACTTACTTCATCTCTCATGTGTTGCTAATCTTTTTTAATTTCCTCAATGCATGTCATGCACATTTTAAAAATTGCTTGCATACAAAGCTCTGTTAAAAAACAGTTCATTGTTAGAATGGCCCATCATTTTCAAGTGTATTTCAAATATAGTTACCACCAGTCAGCTAGATTGTGCGCTTATTTTAAGGCAACATATAATTTAAGAGGCAAGGAAAAGAAAAAGTTGATTATTAAGAAAGTCAAAAATATTGAAACTGGATGGAAAAAGTTAGCTTGGAAGCATTTTTTATGGTATTTTAATCTCCACTAAAAAGGTCATTTATTTTGTAGTGTAGAACACATTTCAAAATTAACTTATGACTTACTATGATGGTAAACTCTATCTACAGTATGTCACAGTAATTGTGTTTAAAGAAAGCCTGAATATTTGTTATCATAGTGAGCAGGACCTTTCCCTTTCAGTAGTCTGAATTGTTCCTCAGTCTAATAAAGAACAGCAGGGCATAGATGGGAGAAAAAATTCTGCTTTTACTGGCCAAGAAGGAAAGTAGAATGATTGGAAGAAGATAGATGTGAAATGGAAGATGAAGGATGTCTGGGAGAGAACTTGTAGTGCAATGTAACTGACTGCAAAATAGCAGCGTGTGACTGTTGACAGCGAGGGGCTGAAAGCTCACTCCAAGTCTAAATCAGAGCTTTCTGTAAGCAAGGGAAGATGTTTCTGGCTTCATTAGGCTTTTTACCTCCTTTAGTTAGAAACAGAGATACTGTGATATTAAACATTAGGTATACAACTCTTAAGTGTGAAATTTATGAACATATGTTTAGACCTTAATTCCGTATATGGTGAACAAGATTCAGTGTATTACAGAAATGAAATTCAGAGTATTTAGCACTTGAATTAGGGATGGTTATACCAATCAATAGAAAACACTAAAAAGAATGTATAGCTAAAATTCTGAATGAGATACATATATGTATCGATATATATAGATTTATACATGTAGGCATGGCTATGATTACATCCCCCAAGTGATTCCTACACTTACTTGACTGCATTGTGCCATCTTTCTTTTTCCTTCCGGACATGTTGCTGCTGTACCCTGTGATGAATTCAAGCTTGTCTGTACACATTAGATGTACTGTGAGAAGTCCCTCTGGGGATTTTACTTTCAGGACACTGAACTTGTGAAACCTAACTGGGACTAGAAGGCAGAGGAGTACATGAAAAGTTCCAGTCACTCAGGAGAGAGGCAGCCTTAGACGTGTATGGTATGCTCTGGAGAAAGCATGTACAGCTACACCTTCTCAAATGCTTACTTAGGATATGTTTTTTTCTTGCAAATCCACTCCTACATGCTGCTGACTGAAAGACTTTTGATATCTTTAATGTTTAATGATCATTTTAGTCTAGTAGTGCTAGATTACAGGGAAAGCTGGATGAGGAAGAGAAACTATAAAACATAAAATAGGAGAGAAAAGATTAAGGGTTATTCATGAGTTCAGTGGAGTTACAGGACTGTTAAACCTGTTAGTATCTTTAAAGCTACATTAATTAATTTCCATGGTCAGAACACTGCTCCAATTTTGATAAAAGGTAAATCTGAGTCCTGAAAGATTGCAAAAAACAATTTTATCATTTACTTCTGAAAATATGGCAGTTTGAGTGATGACTTCTGCTAGTTGTAAAGTATACGGAACTTTGATATTAATCGTCAAAGAAACGGAAATGCTAAACTTTTATTTCTGAGTTAGGTATCTGAATACTTTTTGAGCATCTTGGTTTAAGAATCTCTGTGCTTCATTTTATGATGTCTAAAATAGCAATAAGATTGCTTAACTACCTCCAAGGCACACGCGCGCACACACATATGGATGTTTATATTTAAAATTGCAATGTAAGATAATAACTGTAATAAAGAAGAAAAAGAATGCAAATAATTGAAAAGATTTGACATTTTTTGTATTTTTAGAGGCATAAATACAAATGGTATCATATGGTTATGTATATGAAGAAATTTTTCTTTGAGAAATGAGATGTAATTACCTGTTTAAAAATCAAGTTCCATCTTACAGTTAATGACATAATACATAAAAAGGCAAAAATATACTACACTAGTATAAATAAGCAGAATATAATTTACTTTTTATTTAAGTATGTTTTCTTTGTAATTAAGCTTACTGTAATATTTTAAATATACTTTCCTGTTTATCTTTTATGCTCATAGGTCTATTACTTCAAATAAATACTTAATTTGCTCAAGAGAGGGGAAAAAAGTCATAAAACACTGAACACTACACACTTCTCTGAGACAAAATAGTCTCCAATGTGTGTGCTGACTATATAATAGGCTCGACGTTATGGCAAATGTATGTTGAAACTGATTTGACAGAAATTTTTCTTTTCAGTATATGTGAATATCGTTGAGAGCTATACTGTCAATTTAAGAGCAGTTTATTCTAGCTTATTATGTACTGCTCCCTAAGGAGTTAAAAATTAACCTGAAATACCTGAGTTATGACTATTCATTAAGAACTTTGACTGATATCACTGAATAGTTTGAGAATTATCTTTAATTATACTGAGGCAAGTTTGGAGTGGAAATAAGATTCAGGCTCCTAAGAATAAAAAAAAAATAATAATTACATGTTTGAACATATTCTTTCTTTAAAGGCCAGTGTAATTTCTCTAGAAAATTCCTAGCTCCACATCTTTGGACATATGCATAGTAATAATGAATGGGCCATACACTGTGACCTCTGTTATTTGTTTTGTTACCATGTGGTTTCTCGATTTCAGTGTTTTTAGAAGCTTTCAGGGTCCATCTTTTTAAAAATACCTAAATATTTTGACATTATAAAGATCATTCTACAAGAGCTATAACCCCCATTTTCATGTCAAAAATCAACCATCTGCTATCCTAATGCGATTCAAGGGTACAAATTTAATGTCATTTGAATTGATTTGGGGATGGATGACAGGATGGGTATATTGCTTTTCAAAACAGTTTAGTACTTTTTGAGGACTCTCTCTGTTATGTTCTTTGTCTCACATGTGACTGTGGACTTGCCACCATGGTATTGATTTTGTTCTCTGATTTTACATGGTTCGTAGAAATCCATTCAAATTTTGCCATTAAAACAATGAGTGAATTACACAAAACTGAACTTGATTTTTGAATGAGTTTGCTTAAAAGGTTTTGAAAAATAATAGTTTGACAAAATATATTGCCTTGTAAACACTTTGCACTTTTTGAATTGTTTTAGATATTGTTTATATATGCTAAGAAAGAAACGTCAACAGGAGATTCTGTGGTTGTTCTAGTCTTTCACATAATTGTTATTTCTCGACCTTGAGACCTTTATAAACGGTGAAATCCTTACAAGGCAATATTTAAACAAGGTAAACTCTTGCTTCTCACCAGCACTGCTAAAGTAACTTGGTAACTACTGTAGCCTTCTGCACTCTTCTGTTTTCCTGCAGTTCCATAAATTTTTTATGCAGAAGATCACATGATGAGGGTAGGAATCCCAGAAGGTTATGTGAGAGGGATGATAAAACCCCTACATTGAATCTTTTAAGAGGACTCTAAACTTCAAATTTCCAGCAGGGCTCCCATCAGTATGGAGCCCTGCTTCCCACACCATTAATTTCTATCTTCAGTGCAGGTTTATGACAGTGACCAGATGCATCGGTTCTCCTACAAAAATCTGTATTTAAATTTCTTAAAGAAAACCAAATAAACACACAGTAGGGGATGTTTTTAGGGGTGTTTCTGTAAAGTGGTTCACAAGGACCCTCTCTTTTTCTTATAAATGGGCAACTTCATACACAGGGCAGCTTCTTCGTTAGCAGTGCTAATCAGTAAGATGAATGAAACATCCTCTATGTTTTCATGCTGAAACAGAAAGGCAGTCGCCACTAATGAAATTTATAATAAAGAGATAAGTTAAAATGGAGTTTCCTTCCATATTTTATTGATAAATATAATTAAGTCTAGTCAGACATATATAAAACACCATAAAGACAGTCAGTCTATGAGTATACTTAAAATGTATCTACTTTTTATGTTTCCAAGACAGTTATTATTTCACACCTATCATATGGTCAAGAACATATTTATTATTTTTCCAATATGCTGTCTTTTGAACCAGTTGTTCAAAATAATAAAAGCTAAATTTGACATATTATACAAAATTTTCTTGAAGAGCTAGAAAAGGTTAATTAGAAAGGAAAGACTGAAAAAATCTGTTGGAAAGCAAAACCCACAGAGAGCTCTTGTCTGGTAAGCAAGATGAGTCCTGGTCTCCTGTGGTGTATGAGTAATGAGAGGAAGACAATTCCACCATCACTCCATTTTAGAGGGTAATTAAAGACCCAATGAGACATCATAATTTGGCACTGATGCCAGGTAAAACAAACTTGAAGAAGGACTTAACATCATCACAATCTTGAAAGGTTATCTAGAACAAGTCACAAAGGTATACTTCATCACTCTCTCCAGTTTTTTCTTTGTCTAGAAACTGAGAGTATAATTCTGTAACAATCAACATTAGGTAACTTTTGTCTACAGCATCCCATACTCATTTTCCTTTATGAAACGATCACCCAGATCGATCCCCAGTTGAATGTTTAACCACAACCTCAACTCCAGCGCTTTAATAGGGTTTTACCTCTATTTTAATAGGAATCTGTGCAGCTACTGACATGAACCCCTTATGAATGGGACTTACCATGGGGTTGTTGCTTATTTAGTGAATTTGCAACTTCCTACAAGTGGGATCTCCTCCTGGAGATATTAAAAGATTCACTCTTTTGTAGCTATTATTTTATTTGTCCATTCCACTGTTCTACTGTCACATTACTTTGAGGTTGGAAAGTACTTTGTATGTTGAAGCACACTGTTTGCACATCTTTGTTCTTAGTGTGAGCCATTATAAAACTGCATTTCTCAGGGCAAGTAGCAAACCATTGATCTAAACCAGCAATGCAGCTTGTTTGGGTACAAACTCCCTCTACCCGGACTATTTGTACTAATGTAACAATGTATTTCCAGCCTTCTGGTCCTCACTTTGAGAGACCACTATACGATAACATACCAGCCAAGTTTCCCAAACAGATTATCAAAGTGTTGTCCTTTTGACATGTGCTGTACCATTGTTTGAGAAAAACGGCATCAGTCTACAATTTGTTTTGGCAGAGCTTTTCTTACAGGCCATCCTCACCTCACAGCTTGTTGAAATAACAGTGGGGGCCAAGCCCCCTGCAGGTTTCAATGGCTCTGCACGCTGTGTCTCCTCTCTGCTACTGCTGGTGGGATGCAGGAGCTGGGGGTCCTGCTGCCTGAGCCTGGTCCTGGCCACCAGCTCTCCCAGCATGGTAGTGAGTAGCCCATGCAGTGGCTGCCTCATCAGTCCTTTGGTCTAAACTTTTCTGCCAAACACAACCGCGCTCCCTGGGTGCACCCTCTGGAGGGTGTTTGCCTTTAGTATTTTTGGGTGCAAAGGGTATCGTGGCTGGATTTAACTATCTCTATGGGCTGAAGTCCCACCATAGAGCCTGGTGTTTCGTGTTCCCTATGCTGGTCTGCCTAGCTCAGCCAGACTTTCACACTCTCTTAATAAACTCAGAGAGAAGCATTTACACAACCAGTTCATCCATTCAGTGGATCCACCCAGGTGATCTAGCCGTTCATCCAGACCAAAGTCTCCTGGGTGGCCTCAGCACCCAGCAAAGCTCGGCTCCCTTCGCAGCAGCCCTGCTCTTCCCCACACCCTTCCCTCCCCTCGGGGCCTCCTACCACCCTAGGTGCTCACCAACCAGTCACACCTTCTTTCTTTAAACCATCTACTAGCTTTTTCTTTTGCAAAACGTGCTGAATGAGTGGTTCATGCAATTGTGGGTCATCTGTACTTTTTCCATCACAAGTGGTGCAGTAGTTAAAACCAGAAGAGTTTTCAGTCTTTGCCGTTTGTACTTTTCCCTTTTGGTGTGCCTTTTGTTTTAAAAAACACTGAATCAGATGGTAGATGCAGTTTTACCAGTAATTCACCCTGTTTCAATGTTATTCATTTTCTCCCACCACCCTAGTACAATTTCAATCTAGTCTAAAGGACATACAGACAGGGAACTTATAAAAAAGAAATAACCCTCTTTACAGGAAATAAATAGCTAAGTTGTATCATTAAAAGAGAACTTGAGTTATTTAATTGTATTTTCAAGGCCCTAGCTGTTCCCCTCCCCAATCCATATTAATGGTTTAAAATATTCAGCAATGTTATTGTCATGGTTTATCTAGCAGATTAAGGTCTTTAAACCCCAAATCTAATTTACTTAAATAGTGTTGAACAATGATGGATGCATTCATGGTAACAACTTTGTGCAAATATTCCATCAAAAATTAAAACAGAGGACCATATTTTACTATTTGCAGTAGAGCAAAACTCATAATGAAATAAATAAAATATTAAGATAATAAGATTCAATGTAATTTTTATTAGTAGATAAAAAAAAAAGTCCAGCATATACATGATTTACATTTCATCATTTTGTTCAGCTGGATAATCAAGGGTAATTTTCTCTCCGCATGTTATATTAACAAACACATTTCCTTCATCCATTTCTTAACAAAACCAGAAAGTTTCTTGAATTTGATCTGCAACTGCAGTCTGAAAAAATGTTAATCTGAGCTCCACGATGCTAATTGTGAGGTTTGGGGACTAGCCCTTATTAGTTACCAAATGACTCATCAACTGCTGAGACAACTTTTTTGTAATCTGAGTTTGAAACACAATGGCTCTTTGAGGGGTACTTAAATAAGAGTAATACTTTGCTGACTTTAATTGCCACACCTATAAATGTCCTGATTTTGGGTAACAGCTTTAATTAGATGTTATTTTATGCTGTTTCTTGAGTTTTAGAGATCACTTTTAAGCATGTGTGTATGCATTTTTTCTTTGTTGGATGTGTCATCAGCATAAGCATTTTTCATATTTTTATTTACATGGATTTCAGCTTTTTTATGTAAATGCACATGTGAGTAAAAAGAGTGCTCTCTTAATAATACGTAAGATGATGCTTGGACCACAAAGTCTGTAAAAATTACACATAATTGATGCTGCCAGCATCAATCCAGCTTTTAAATAGCAGATACCCAATGAATGACATCACATTTATGAAGAATTGTGAATGCTGAATGTACGCTACTGCTAATGCATGCTACCACCATGGTATCTATTTAAAAGTTATGATTCATTGCAAATCTCTTCAAATGCAGTGCTGGTCTAGATTAATGCAGAATATGTTTCCCCATGGAAAAAATTAACTTTTAAAATTAAATTATACTTCTCAATTTTAGAACTACTATTACAATTTAGATTCATATATATTTGATTACCTAACATAAAAAAACCACAATTTCCAAAGACAATTAAAACAAAACAGATAGCTTATCACAGCTTCAGTCTCAGAGTCCTTTAGCAATCACAAATAAATACAATCATACTCATAAATCTGCAACTCCCAGATTTGGTTGTATTTTCCCAATACCGTTCTTTATTAACATGACATCTTCAGTTTATGTATACTATAAAGACATCACCTTGAAATGCAAACACAATATTTAGAGCTAGTTAAATGAAGTTTGTACAAGTCACCTATTCCTGAAGTCATATCCTAACTTTTATGATTTTACAGTCACATCTTCCCATTTTAATTTTTTTTTTTTTTTTTACTCTTTTGTAACAAACTGCTTCCTCTCATACTTTAAAAGATTTTAAGGATAACTTCAGACATTCATTTTCTCTGGAGAAAACATTTATTTTTTCTGACCAGTTCTGCTGTCCTAGACTTTGCCTGGTCCCCTGCTTTGAAAATGACAGCTTTGCTTCTCTATGGTCTATCTCCTGCTCTGTGAGTTCTCCCACAGTCTTCACGTGGATACTTCCACAGGTTTTATTACCAGACTTTTGTTTTGTTTTAGGCTTCAGAAATGTTCCACTCTCTATTCCTTCATCCTCCATTATACTTTTTTAAGCTACTCTCCCAGTGAAGGTACTTGTCTTTATCACAGGCATTGTTCAATCGTTAACTACAGTAAGATTAATTCAGTATTCTCTCAGATCTGGAGCCTACATCTTGTAGTACAGAGAGTAAATTCATTTAGACATGCATAGAGGCAGTGCCAAAATGCAGAATTTAATTCTGTTATGTGTATTCATGCATTAACTATCAATTACCCACATTTTCAGACTGACAAATTAAACAAACAATACTCAAAAAACTTTCCAAAAATACTCTACATGAAGCGCAGACTTTTTTAATGTGTATTTTCCACTTTCAATTATTTTATTACTCATTGTGTGTAAGACTGTAATACTCAAGTAACTTATTTTCAGTTTGAAGGTGCTCCTTTATTTATGTTGAATAGTCTAGGGTGAATACAGAATGATGAAGAAAATAGAATAGCCCAAAGCAAAGTAGTCCAGCACGTGTATCTGTTCAAACTTGAATAATACATTGCACAGAGAATACTAATATTTTCCTACATCAACTATTCAGGTTTAATATGTACTCTGTCTTGTTATAACTGATTAGAAATAAAGGTGCTGAAAATTATTTCAGTGTAATTGGTTCCCTCCCAATGAAATTGTAGAGGAATATACCTACAAAGGCAGCAGCTGAACTTGGTTCTAATAGATTTTCCTACTAGATAATAAAATGAGACATATCCTGGTCTTTCCCCACTGGGATTCATATTCTGCTATATGAACCTTGACAAATGTTCTTGGTTTGAATGGTCAGATGACCTCTTTCACTCCTTTGGAAGTGGACACAATGAAAATGACTTCCCTGAAAAACAGAATTAAATAAAGACTTCATCAAAACAAAATGCTGATATTTGATAAAATCAATCCATCAAGGATAAATCTAGGAAGTAGAATGCTAAGAGTTGTTATCTACAAATGATATATCTTTTGGATATGATGGCATTCATTTCCAGAAATCATGTCCATCATACTATTACCACTAATGGTTAACAGTGATGTGTAAAAATATTGAAGTGAAATCCTTATTCAGTATGATTAAGAGAGTGTTCGTTTCCTATGGAAGTAGAAGCTGCTTGTATTACCAGGACAGTTAGTAATAGTGTCAAAGCCTTTACCATATCAGCATTGGGGTTGACAGTTAGCAGATCCTCACTGTTTTAATTTTTTAACTATAATTTATCCTGAGCAAATAGCATCTAACAGCTATCCAGAAGAGGCATCCAATATGAATATTTGGCCAGTGACAATGACCCAGAGGTATCAAAGATGCAACTCAGAGCTGTGTACACTCAGGCAACTGTGACAAACCAGCTTTTCTCCTCGTGAAAGGGCAACATGATTGTGATAAGCTCTGCCTTATGTTAGATATTAAAGCTCATTGTACTAGAAAAATGACTAAGCATCATCATAGTTGGATCCCCAATATTTTTTTTTTCTAATTATTACATATAGCATTTTCACTGCTAGTTTGTCAGACCACCTACAGAGACATAACCCACTTTTAAAAACTACCCAACCAAACATTCATTTTCTGTTAATAGTAAGTGTCATTCTCTGCAAAATGCTGGATGTTCTACACAAGAGTCATTATATCTTCCATGGCTTTGGCATACATCCCATTTTCTGTCACCTTTTTTGTTGCCATCAGAAGTGAGCTGGGTGTTTAGCTCCTGTAGGCTCCTTTGGTCCTCTTTGATAAAGCAGGGAGGAGATACACTACAGATTATGTGGCAATTAACATTTTACTTGCAGCAGAGACAGTAACCTCAGCAAATTTTTTCCTAGGGGGAACTGGAAAATTCTGGAGGTTGACTTTTCTTAACTCTCATTTTCAAATATATCCAGAGTAGGGAAGTAAAAGTCACATAGAAAATAGGCATATATTTGTAAAACAAATTAGATATAATAAAAGGAATTATTAAAATAGATGATATATTTTATGAAGTTTCTGTTTTTTTTTTTAATACCTGGAAATGTAATGCGATTATTTCAATAGCATAATTCCCCAACTAATTGAAAGACACTTAGTAAGTACAATGCTGAGATCTCAATTTTTTTAATGAGTATAGCGTATATAAGCTAATTAAAGTGTGTTCTCTGGGTCTTTAAGCTTACTTAATTTTAATTGTGAGAATATTTTTTTTAAATTGAAGTGTTTTTTTTACAATTGTCAATAACAACAGTGTATAGCAAATAGTTCAAGCAAAAAGTGATTACCAAATAAGCCAATTCTACCTTACCTCTATATGACATTTGGAGTCAGAATTATTTTAAATAAAACTACTTAGAAAAAAGAAAGATTTGTGGGTTTTTTCCTTTATTGAACATTACTAAATAAAAACTAACTGATGAAGCCTGATGTAGTGTATGTGCCAAATATTATTAAATCTGGTGAAACAAGAGGTTTGAATGCCTATTCCTTCACGTGAAAAAGGAGCAGACCATCACTGGAAGGAATCTGTATAAAAATTCAGACCTCCTAGCTTTGCTGCTGGGAAATACATAATTAACTTCCACTCTATTTCTGGTATGAGTAAAAATGAATTTAATATTCTGCTTCAGATCTGTAGAATACTTTTGTGCCAGTACTTTATAAGCAGCATTTCCTGAAATCCAGATTTATCATTATTTTACCAAGATTATTTTGAAACAAAATATTTACATCTTTCTTCTACTAGATTTACAGTGTTTATATCATACTCCATGATACTTATGTAAAAACCCCACTGCTCAGAAACTGGGTACTTTTTTTTTCCTTCTTGCTGTGGGCTGTGTAAAAATACAGAGTGATTTCTGAGCTTCATCTGACTTCTGAATCGACCAGCCCTGCTACCGCAAGCAGGCCAGGGTTAATTAGCTCCGTCGTGCTGTATTGCTATTTTGCTTCTGGTATGTGTAAGCCAGCTTGTTCAGAACTATCTCAGATACCTCTTATTTCGTCTTCCTCTCCACATCCCATTTTTGAAGTTTTATAATAGAGTATAAGGGAGTCCAGGGTATAAGGGTTTAGAACAAAAAATACAGAAACCAAAAATGACTGTGCGTCTAGTCCTTTGAGTACTCACTAGGGAATGGGAAGTTACATACCTGCATTAAAGATCAGTTTGATAAGATACAAAAACATAGTAATATGGACTAGAATGTGATTTTCCCTATTTCTGTGCAACTGCCCTAACCATAAAGCTCCTGTGTCATTTTTCCTCCAGTCCTTTTCTTGTTTTGTTGTGTTGGGGGGGTGGGGGGGGGGATGGACACGGGACTTTTTGTGCTTTGTTGGTCTTTGTTTTCTTTTGTTTAGTTTTTGTCTTTTTTGAGTTCTTGCCTGTATGGTTATAGAGTTTCAATAAGAAGAGTGACAGATGCCCCCAACCTGAGTACCCAAAGCCTGGTGGTTAGGACTGCCTTTCTCACAAGAAATACAGATATCTGTGCAATGAAGAGCAAGCTGAGCCATTGTAGTCTGCCTTTTTATTACTGTGCAAATCATGGAACCAAACTAGATGGGTCATCATCTGTGCAGGATCCTTCATGCTATAAAACTGTATAATCCTCATGAAGTTTTCAGTTTAAAAGATGATAAAAGGTTTCATGGTATTTTGCAAGATATTTGATGACTGACAAAGTTCTGCAGTCCAAAATATTTAGAGATCGATAACTTGGATTTTGGCATAAAGGTATGGGACCTAAGAGAATGAGTCTTCAGTCTTCTCCGTTTGCCAGCCTAGAGCATACCCAGATATTTATAGAAAAGTAGCAGGTGACTTTCAGGAGGTTTCTCAGGCCTAGAAATGCCAAAGGATGGACACAGCGACTTGCTGCCCTGAGCACAGGGTCTGGAGTCAGAGGGATTCAACTTTGCATGTATCATTTACACATTACTATCTCCAGGCAGCTGTGTCTGCTGCCTTAGATTGCTCCATAAACTATTGGATCCCAACTTAGGTCTGTTGAACTCTATCCATTCACTCTGTAGCGAACTTCCTGATATCCAGGTTCTTGGTTCTAGTTTTGTACCCCAGATAACATGCACCTTTTTATTGACCTGCCAATCCCCCAGTTAGAATTAACCCCAGGTAACAGTAGTTTGCAGTGCATCAGTCTACATGATCCTAGAATCACTTTATATTCAGTAAATAGAAAAAGGTACAAATCATCCAACCTGTTTCAGATGTTTGCCTTAATTTAAGAGGAATCGTACTGTGAAAGTGCTTCTTTCTATCCATTGCCTTTGAGGGAGTTTAGATTAATTTACATTGTGCACAACAGCCTTTAATCGGATGTATACTATCCTTTATTTCCATCCATTAGGGAAAGCACCCCATGGGAAGTATTTACTTGGTCTGTGGGACTAGGAGCTATGTGAAACAAGGTATACAGATGCTAATCAATGAAGTCAAGTAAAAATGTGATGAATATATACTCCATATTCTTATTATAGAAAATCTGAAATATTGCAGACAACTGTGAGATGCAGTGAGCTATAAAACTCTGTATATGCTTCAGGCTAAGCAGAAAGACTTGTGCTATACAAATAAGAAAATGTGAATTTACATGGCGACATGTGGGTTAATTTTTTACATTATAAAATAGCCCATTGCCTTCAATAGGATAACTCAGGCATGAAGTCCAGGGTATAACATTACAGGCCAGGGCATTATTCAACAAACAAACAGAACAAAGCACCACAACGCTTAAATACTATTTGTCACAAAATTATCCAAGTAACCCTACCAATGTGTTGTATTAGAAGGGTCATGTCTATATGGGCAGTTTTCTGACCCCAGAAAAAAGGAGATTATAGTGGTCTGTGCTTAGTCTGAGTCCACTTAATTCAGTATCAAAACTGCTTTCTTCCTTTGTCAGAGTTTTTGTTTTGGAATTTCATATTTCATTACAGATTTTAATTTCCCCTCATTTATCTAATTTAACAAAAGAGGTTAAAAGAGGTACTTATTAATAACTCTTTTTTTTCCCTCTGCGATGTTTTGGAAAAAATGTTTTCTGCAAAATTGTACTCAGGAGTGAAGAGATATTAATAATTATGAATTGATTTACATAGAAATAGGCTAATTATTATGTTGACTGTATGAAATTTTTCATTGTTTAAAATTTTAAACTCTGGTTTTTATTTTAAGACAATTTTTATTGCTTTATAGAGTGTCCCATAGCATCATCTCTAATTGGCTTTGGATTTCCTAAAACTCGTCCACAGATGTTTTTTATTACTTTAACAAGAGATAAAAGCTCTTTTTGTAATACATGTTACTTTTCAATTGATTTTAAAAATGTTAAGGGGACTCCCTTCAGTGCCACCTATCTTCAGATAAAGGAGGAGAGAGGATTTGGTAAATCTCATCTTATTTTGTTCGTCTATAGAATTAGCTATACCATTTTTTCCTTCAGTCTCTAGTATTTCCAAGTAATGTAATAATTTCCTAATTGCTTTGTTTGCAAATCACAAATTAATGCATGGAAAAAGCTGCAGTAGTTGTTCATCACATCTCTGAAACATTGATTCAAGCGGCGAAATATAGTATGTGTCCATTACATATCGACATTGGCTATTTCATGTAAAAAGAACTTGGGAGCATATTATCTTGTTTCCTTGACATTTTCATTAGTATAGGATAAAAATTCCAGACATTGGTGTTTATAGTGTAAAAGTTATCCATTTAAAGGATGTGCAGCATGTGCTTGATATAACTTTTCTGTCTGGAACGATCAAGCCAGTGTGGGGAGTTCACTGCTGCAGTGGGCTGCAGGGGGAGGTTTCACTCCATTGCAGCAAACCCGGCCAGTGCAAAGGGAGGGATGAGGGGGAAAGACTGAGAGTGAAAGACAAAAACCAAGTAAACATAAATGTATTTTATGCTACATATCCAGGGCCAGGACTGAGTTGTGCATTTAAAGTTTTAATTTTTTTTTTTCAGGTATAGTTCAGTTATGTTATCATGGCATGTCGTTAATATGTTATAATTGCATACTGTTCCACTCCTACCTAAAAATAGTGTAAACACTCAAAATAATTGCACATAAAATCCATATAACAAAATTAAGTTTCAACATTCTCTCAGGAAATTTTAAAATTATAAAGAAAAAGTACTCTGAGTTTGTTTTTTCTGCAAATTTGCATTTTATGGGTACTCTTAGACAAGTTTGGTTTTGCTCACCTCTGACTTTTACTATAAGGTTATTAGTGTAATGGCTTTACTTCGCTACTATTGTGTCTCATGTAAACCATATTATCTGGGGGAAAAAAAAAACCTCTTTAGTATCTGACTGCAACATTGTGTTTTTTAAAATAATGAATGGTTGGTGTTAAATGATTTGAGACATCTATAATGACATCTTAAAATAATTAAATGATTCAGTCTCTGTAAGACAGATGGCTGTAGCTCAGAAACAAGCTTCACAATTGGTACTAATTAACACTCTTGTTGGAATCTCAGCAGTGGCCAAAATATTAAATGGGTATCAAAACTAAATTACTCAGCCAGAGAGAGTTTGTGCAAGTCGATATATTGATGAGATTGTGAATGACTTAATTGCATGTATGCTCGCTCATATTTATTTTCTGAAAGCAAATAGGTGACTTCACACTCCTGTAAAGATAAAGATTGTATTTTCTATTAAACTAAAATCACTGTTCCGTGTTTGTGTGAACTGAGAGAATGCATTCTAGGAGCTAACAGCTCCATGCCATTATGTTAAGAAATTATTGTGGTTAAAAAAAACAGATGCTGTAAAAATATATGTATGTCACTTCTCCTTTCTAACCTTGTCTATATACAGTAATTTCTGGAAGCTAGTTCCAGGTGTTATGGCATTATAGTACTTATTTCTTGCTGCAACAAAGAGTTTAAAAAATTAAAGAAATGCATACATATAACAAATACTATAACATAGACTAGTGCTTTATGAAATGTGGATGTGAAAAACTGCATTTAAGAACCTTATTAGCTGTCAGAAAATATTCAGAAACATTTGCCATCAGTTTCTTTCAGTTTAAGATGGGGAGCTAATCTGCAGACACAGTAAACACAGTGAGATGAAGGTCCACAGCAATTCTGAAAGGGTAATGGTTTCAATCTGAAAACAAAATTCTTCCCACACAGACCTCGACACAACAGACTATGACAACTCCTTAGTGATGTGTAAATTACATGAATATATAAAATCTGTAGTAATTTAGGGCATAAGATAAAAAATACACTTTTAAATAAAATACATGGAAATTTTTAATTTCTTTTAACTATGAAATAAAATATAAAATACCTACTCAATCAACACAAATACTTTACACAACTAACAACAAAACTACACTCATTCCATTTTACAGCTTAGCTTAAATATAGTTAATAAGGAAGGGGAAGAAGGTATGGGGAGACAAGTTCAATGGACTTTCAGTCTGCTGTTATATTATTTCAGTATGCAACAAAAGAGAAACATCCAAAAGAAGACTCAGTTTCTTATTTCTCTTATAAGCATTTCTCTTCCTTTCTTGAATTACTTGGGCTAGCTCTAAAAATGATTTGGACACCATATTTGTCTCTCTTTACTTGTCACCTCTCCTTGGAGTCTAACAAAACTCTAATTTAAACTTCTAGTGTAGGTGAATGTACACATTTGGGTTTTTTGCTTTTAATATTTCTGATTAAAAGGATCCATTCTTGCCAATACTTTTTCAGATTATTTTCACTTAGAAGAACATTTTTACAATATGAAGGGCTCATAAATAACTGGGTTGTTTATGAACAGTGCTCAACAGACATCTATCTCTGGAGTGACAGTACTGTAACTTGGCCAGCAGAAAATCCATGGTGTTAGCAGCAGTCCACTGTCTCAATATTTTTCTTCAGCCCTTTTATAAATGGGAAAATAATTCAGTTTCATTTCTGGTAAATGAAATGGCAGCTTTTAATTGTGTAGATAAGGATTTACTAAGGACTTGTTTGTATGGAGATGTTAGTTCCAGGTAGTGTGTGAATGTACCTCATACTGGCTGTCTTTGAGGATGCTATTAGTATAGAGTAAATGTGGGACAGTGTACTTTGTTTTGAGACTTCGAAAGAGAAGAAAGCGAGTTTGCCCAGAGCCTTTTAAGAACACAAATGAGATACCTGTGCTACCTAGTTTAGTCACTGAACTCGCACAGCTCTGAAATCAAGAGGCTTAGCTGGTTCCATGTCTTGGAGAGAGGTAGAAAGCAGTTCAGAACCCCTACCTTTGCATGCTGACTGATTGATCCCCTGGCTCTCAATCAGTCTTTGAAGATGCCTATTTCTCTTGCTTTATTAATACAGGTTTCAGGTGTGCTAATGCCTTACTAGCAATATTCACAGAGGGAGTCAGCACACAATTGCTAGCAAATTATAATTCACGTAAGAAGTCTTACTTTGCACAAACCTCCCAATGCAGACTACCTTTAAGAAACAGACCATGGTCATTAATTCCACACTAATAGACTATCGCATAGTGACCAGATGCAACTTGCAGTCTATATTCAGAATATTTAAAAATTGACAAAAATGTTCTTCTCACTGTTTTTTTCAATATCTAATCAAGGCTTAATCTATATAAAAAACCAGACTTTGTCCGTGGGACTTTATGTGTTCTGCAAGGGGGTCTAAAATTCCTAACAAAATCATGACAAATAAAACCCTGATGACTGCTAAATACACGGAAACTACCCATGACTTAGGAAGTCCATGAGCAATTGTTGGAAGCTAAAAGAATATGAAGGAAGTTTTATCACGGAATGCTTGCTCCATTCCTACACTTCTCCGTAGATATCTGTTATTGGCCACTGTCTGAGCCAGAATACTGAAGTAGCAGATGGCTGGTCTGATCCAACGCAGTTGGTCTTATGTTAGTTCAGGTGGCTGAAAGGGGTGGGGAGAACTGGCTGGTTTTGACAGATTGGCTTGAAAAATTTTGCCCGCATACTTGTACCAATAAAAGCTGCAGTAAGAATGCAGTCACCTTCATTCTTAATCAGAATTTATTTCAGTGTTGCTACTACTGGTTTACTCCTATACTTAGGTGAAGACAGGTTTGTTGCTTAAGGTATATCAGTGTAGCGGATATAACAGAAGTTTCTACACCAACCCTTGCAATACAAGAAAACCCAACAACTAAGAAAATTTATTTATTAGATTAGATTACTTGTATGCTGCTGAGTTTCCGTGGTATTGTTATTGATGATGTGTTAGGAAATTTAGAGCTTTGGGTAGGAATCCTTTAAAATTATTATTTCAAATTTAATATGGAAGATGAAAATAGATTGCAAAAGGTATGTGATATGGAAAAACAGTAGATACTGTTTTACCTAAAATAAAAATAATATGATATGGTATATAGAATATATATAAATAAGGTTGTCAATCATTACTGTACAGACCACACTTCATATAAAGGTTATTATACCCATTTTATCATATATTATTCTTCTCTTCTGTCATAAGACTGTGACAAATAACGATTTCCACAGTCAACTAATTAAAGAAGAGGAACATTGAGAACCATGATTAGCAAAACTTAAACCAAAGATCCATTCAGGAGAAGAGTGACTTATAGAATCAGATAAAATCAAAGATACTCTCCTTGGTGTGCAGGGATTGTCACAACCCCACCAATGAAGGCAGGGGTGCTAGATTAGGAACTTCCTAATATTTCCTGGGAGCTGCATCAGCAATTGTGATGATCGTAACAGAGATCCCTAATCTTATGCAATTAGTTCTTTCCATTCAGTTCCAATGCAAATTCAAGGGCATGATTTCAACTGTAGGCTGGGAACAGATCAAAGGTAGTAAATAAAGTAATGCGAGAACCTTATGTTGTGATCCTTTGCCATATGTTTCATGGTTTATCACAGCTCTGAAAGCATTCAGGTTTGAATGATGATCTGAACATGCAACTGAAAGGAGGACCTGTAGCTTTGAGCTAGCGATCCTCTGATCTGGAACTTGCATTCCACTGCCTCCAACTTCAACCTGCTCATTTGTGAAGTGCCTCAGGGATCTGTGTGAGGCTCAGCCAGTAGGTGCTTCTCAGCATGGTGTGATTTAGCAGATGAAAGGTGTGCAGAATACAGTTTTACTTTAACAATTTCTACAGCAATCACCTCTCCTGTGGCGTTCAATTACGTGTTTCACAGTAGCAAGTATCTCCAGTTTCTGTTTATTCTCCTTCCTTGAAGGCAGTCTGTCCATGCATGGATTTTTTCACTGAACTAGAAAAAGATAATATCCAATGTTGACCACTACAAATTTTTAGGCATAAACAGAGTTTATTTCATGGCTCTGCAGCCTCACAGATATACCGTGCTTGCATTTTGTAAAAATGTGAATACCAAAGTCTTCTGTATGCTCTCAGAACTGTACATTTTATCACTGTAGTGGAAAGCATAAAAGACAGTTTTTTCCAGATCATATGTTGAAAAAAATGTTACTGCTGCAAGATGAAAGAATGGTCAACTGAGCTTGCTTTCAACTAGGAACTATCAAGCTTTCATCAAAGTTTCAGTCAAACATTTATTTCTACAGTATAAAAGAGATCAACAGAACGGTCTTAGAGAAATGTGTTCCATTTGTATTAAAATGGGGATAAACAAAGTTTCTGGGACCATTTATTTTAACTTGTTAATTGAATTAAAAAAAATACTTTAAAAGATCCTTTTAGTGTCTGAAGAGATGGGATGTCATAATTTGTAATTAAAAAGAAAGATATCGGAGAAAGTTGTGAGAAACAGAAGTGTTATACTGACAGCTGGGGGTTAGCCCTGGCCAGCAGCTGCGTCCCACCCAGCTGCTTGCTCACTTCCTCCAGAGGGATGGGGGAGAGAATTGGAAGAGTAAAAGGGGGAAAACTCATAGGTTGGGATAAAGGCAGTTTAATAGGTAAAGCAAAAGCCACACATGCAAGCAAAGCAAAACAAGGAATTCATTCACTGCTTCCCATCGGCAGGCAGGTGTTCAGCCATCTCCAGGAAAGCAGGCCTCCATCACGCGTAACGGTTACTTGGGAAGACAAATGCCATCATTCTGAACGTCCTCCCCTGCCTTCTTCTTCCCCCAGCTTTGTATGCTGAGCATGATGTCATATGGTGTGGGATACCCAGTTGGTCAGTTGGGGTCAGCTGTTCCAGCTGTGTCCCCTCCCAACTTCTTGTGCACCCTCAGCCTACTCGCTCTTGGGGTGGCATGAGAAATACAAAAGGCCTTGATGCTGTGTGAGCACTGCTCAGCAATAGCTAAAACATCCCTGTATTATCAACACTGTTTTCATCACAAATCCAAAACACAGCAACATGCGAGCTGCTCTGAAAAAAATTAAATCTACTCCAGCTAAAACCAGTACAATGACATTCATATTTCAGCCTGAATAATAATAGAAACCACGATTCTGATGCTGATAAATATATTTTTAATGCAAAGCAAATAATTTATTGTAAATTTATAGTTGTGAATAGGAAGATGACAGTCATAAAATAGGAACTCAAGATTTTACTGCCCCAGGCAAACCAAAATTAGTTCAGTCTTGCAGCCCACAGGCATTAAATAGTTTTGTATTAAGATTTTCTTGCCTGGAGCAACTACCTATATGTTAAAGACCCTTGGTCACAGACCTAACAATAGTCTTTCTCTTTGTATACTGAAGTCAGTTATTTGAATATCACAGAAAAGAATGAAATAAAGTGTCTTAAAACATAGAGGAGAACACCACATTTTTTTATATATATGTAGATATAGATTGCTTTTAGCAATTTGAATTGCAGTTTTCTGAATAGATATTGATAATTGGCCAGTTAGTATGCTGACTACATATGTCTGTTAAGTGCTTCATTAAATGAGCAGGATGCTGGTCAGACCATCTCAAATAATTTTGTATTAATAATTTTAGCACTTTAACAGAAAGTAAGCAGCTTAAAGAGTGAAAATACAAAAGCTTATGTATTTTGGCGATGTTTCTTCTTGTTTCTTCTATGGAGATAACAGAAATCTGACTTACTTTCTCTTCAAAGCTTGGCCTTCTGGTCCAGCTTGTATAAAAAAAATATGTCTCCAACCAAAATTACATATTCAGGAGGTTTGTTTTGGAAAAGCCTCTTGTACTCAGCCTAAAACAGTTCTCTGGAGTATTGCACGATATTATTTAAGAAAGATTTATTCCTTATAAGAAGTATATAAGATAACATCAACCTTAGTTAGGTAACTAAGTGCAAAAGCATGATCAGGCTGCTGTATGAACGAAGTGACTTGTCAGAGGGACACGATTTTTTTCTTTTCCCCAGGCTGCCCAGTTTACCCAGGGAAACGAAACGCCAACCCCCTGCCTACACTGAGCTCCCAAGAAGAGGTGCAGTTAACAGATCGTCACTATACTAAGAAGGGAGGTCAAGGGAAAGTTTAGTTAAAAAAAAAAAAAGCTTTCTGAAGTTCCATAATAAGATATACCGTTGTTTTTAGCAATACAGCAGCTTATACAATCAATATGTCAACTATAAGTATTAACAGTATGTAACAAATGAAACTACTGCATGGAACACTTACAATAATCTATAACATGTTGTTAGAAATTTACCTGCATTGATGTGTATTTCTCTGTTAAGAATATACAAATTTGAAATAGCTTTTGTTTCATAAAGCTCTGATCCAAAGCATTGCTAGGGCCCTGGTATGTGACTACCCATTTAAACACAGTTAGGAAGACTGTCATTACCTCTCCTGAACACACTGTTTCCAAAAGTTGACATGCCATACCACAATTCATACTGCAATGTTAGTCAGAACTGTTGTACATTTTAAAATAATGATTGTGTTTTAATGACTTCTTCCTCTGCTGTTTCCACTTAGTATTTGATAGATTTACCAAGCTATTTTAAAAATTGAATAAAGAACCTTTAATAAAAGTTTCCATTTTATTTATCCGGGTTTGTATGTATGGAATTTATTAAGAATGCAATATTTTGGAGCAGGATCTCTAATTAGTTTATAAACATTAATTTTTCAGTGTGGCTTAGTACAGGAAATGATCATGAATTCACTTTGGGCATTACTTTGTACTTTATCACCTCCTAATCATATTAATAAGAGTTCATATTAGGAAATGCATTATTATTTCAAGCAGCTCATGGAGTATTGTTATTCTGATGCAACAGTCAATTTAGCATTAATAATAGAACTTAAGTTCTGCTGCTTTTTATGCCCTTCTGCCTGAACCCAATGATTGGCATATTTAATGTAATCTTACGCTGTGGCATGGTTGACCACTGGGAATATTTTTAGCCTCAGCCATCCAATTAAGTATAAGGGAGCTGGGATCAAAATCCACCACCCTCCTCATTTGGAATTAACTGCAGCACTATTAGGAAAATCACTTGAAGAAAATTATTTTCTACCTTATAAAAATGGCTAACTGTCTGAAAAGATTGCTAAATTTAGCTTTTCTTTTGTAACAGCTTTCCTTGCTGATGTAGCAAATAACAGGAATCCTGTAAGCAAAAGGCAACTGAAACTGCATGTGTATACAGAGCAATATTTACCTGCAGAAAATGGTTCTCTTGCTCAGGCTTCTGCTGCTTGCCTGAACAAGACTATCATAACCCCAGTAGAGCAGAGCTGCCAAGGTGTCCTATTGAACTGAGCAGATAGAGTGAGCAGCCTCCCAGGAAATTAAAACCATTGTTCAGCACCAGAAACGGAGTATAGACTCTGAGCTGTTAGAAAATGGAGTGCTTTTATAAAGAAAGCTAATTTATAAAAGACTTGTGTTAATTTGGTGCTTATCTTGAGTTATTATGATTTTATGCACCATTATCCTTTTTTACATTTGTTTAAATATCTAGTATCTGTTAACACATGGTGTTTCAGTCCTTAGGGGAATGCTGGCAACTGGAGTTATTTTGTTCTCTGCTCTGTAAATCCTTTGATGTATCAGCTGAGAAAAGTTTAATGTTCTGATTTACAAATGAATGATGTGGCACGGCCACTTCCGGTTCTGCTAGGTTGTGGGAAAATATGATCTTGCTAGATGTGCCTGGGGGAACTGTGTGAGCGGGAATGTAACCTCAGAAACAGAAGACTGGCAGAATACTGTTTTCTCTGAGAAGATGAGAAGCTCTTGATTGAGCTCCATGAAACCAGACTCCTAAAAAAATGAGTTTGGTATACACAAGGACGACATATACAGCTTTAGATTTAGTGTAAATAAAGTGATTCAATTTATCTCTGTCAATATACAATGTCTGTATGTACTGTTATATGTAGACTCTAGGGTATGGAAAAGTTAAGGTGTGGAGTACGATGACTGTAACAGAAAGTGTGTTCTGGACTACAGGTCACTTGTGCTTGAGGCTTTTAATCTGGTTTGCATGAAGGATCATTAAAGCAATACTCTCCCAGCAGCTGGCAGCACTAAAAATCATCTCATACAACCGTGCTCGCGGCAAAGTTCATATACGGTCTGATAAGAGGGGAAAACAAGACTGAAGGGAATGTGAAGAGTGAAAGTGGAAAAAAAATATAAAGGAAAGAAACTACCATAGGGATAAGAGAAAAGGGAAGGAAAAGTGAAAGACATTCAGCCCCCAAGGCTGATGAAGGAGTATGAGACAGTATGAGTATGAGTATGAGAAGGAAGCAAAATGGAAGGGCAGGACAGGAATGCAGATATTAAACATGAGCCAAAAGAGACTGTGAAACAGTTTGGATGCAGGAAGGAACACAATTCACTGTTATATGGGCACGCAGGAACAGGCCAATTTCCTTTTTGTGTCTGCATAGGATATGATTGTAATTTTGTCTGTAATAATGTATGTTTTTAATAGAACTTGATTTTATTTCAGGCTATGAGAATGTTGCTTGTTGAGGCCTTTTCACTTAGGATTTCTTAAAAAAGTTATCTGGTACCAGACATAGCTTAATTTGAGTAATCTCTGTGAACAGCAAAATGATAAACCCAAGTGAAACGTTAACATTTTAAATAGTAATTATGATTTCTAGTTTTCATCCTACAGTACTTCAGTAAGGATGGTGACATACATCTTATTTTAATGAGGTTAATTTTGTTGTCGCTCTTGTTTGTATTCTCTCCCTTATTTTTTTGTGTACTCTTCTTGTAAAAAATCAAATGTTGTTAAAATAAGTCAAACTTTTAGTAAAACGTCATAATGAACCCACGTCCTTAAAAAAGGGAAACCAAGGCAGAATATATTAGGGAAATTGTTTGGTTACTATTCATATTTATTTCCGTGAAGTTATCTGGCAAAATGTTATATTCTCCCCCACCCTGAGATAAAATAATTTCTTTTAGAAAGCTGAAAAAAACCCTAAACAACTGTGTGCCAGGGAACCATTTTACTAAATTATCAGTGATGGGCATACAGTAGTCAATAAACATCAAGGCTGGTATTTAGACCAATCGGTGTTTGAAAAGTGTAATTGAGAGTAAAGGTACAGCTCTGGTGTCTCTTCTGTAGTTCAGTAATTACACTTAAATTGTTCCTCTGCCTGTAAATAATGCTAGATGCAGAATGAAATGCCTGAGCTTATCTTCCTGCATGTTGAAGAAGTGCAGAAAAAGGAGGGCAAAATGGTAGATAAGCTGCAAATTTAGTGAAACTTGGTTTCACATGCAGTTGTTTGACTTGATGGAGAAAGGGTTGCTCTGCCTCTGCTCAGCTTCTTTTCCAAGCTGAAGAAACCCAGAGTTGGATGGGATGTTGCAGCATGTGTACCAGGTCGCGTGGTCCAGCATGTGGTCAGCATGTGGTCAGCACCACCAAGGCAGTTCTTCCTCAGGGGCCAGCAAGCCCAGGCAGCGACGAAGCAAAGAGGTGTAAACAGGATACCGAGGCACAACACCAGTGAGGCTGTGCACACTTCTAGACTAGGGTGTGATTAAGTATCTTGCCACCTCATGGCCAAATGAACTGAAGCAAAGTGGATCCCTGTCTCAGGTAGGACTCATTATATCTCAATGCCAGGAACAGTCTTTTCTGCCAGTGGAAATACTGACAATATTCTGGGGGAAAAGGTGTATGAGATTCCCTTGAATGATCCAGCTACTCCACAGCAGAGAAATTGAAGGGTTTAAATATGAACTTGCTTATTTAACACAGTACTTGTAAGACAGCTAACCATGATGTTTTATGTAAACTTTGTTTCCAACCTCAAGTGTCTCAACAGAGCAGCACGATGATCTCCACAGAGCAGTATCTCTGTTTAATTACTGCTTCATTAAAATCATTACTGACTGGGAGGCGATTTATAAATCATTTGTGAGTGAAGCATTTGCATTTTGAAGGTGGTTTCATCAACCCGCAAACTAAAATTCATACATCCAAACTTCAGAATCTTTTACTGCATACAGCAGAATATACTAATTATTAAACTGTCAGCATGTGAGGAAAAGGTGACTGAAATTACTGTGTAATTTGCGTTGTCATCTCTAAAGACTGAGCTACGGATCTACTCCTATATCTGCAGGATCTCAGGCCTGACTAGTTCAAAATTTACATTTCCTACCAGGTACAATGTCAAATAACCTTTCAGTGAATGAATACTGAAATACCTTCTAGTATATTTTCAGAGAATTTTACTAGAGCATAATGTCAGTTCAGTACTGTGATCTTAAAAAAAACTCTGTGCAATACCTTAATGCACTGCTGTGGATGAATTATTCATCTGCAAGCCAATTCCTCTTAAAAACTTATGATTCACTAAGAAATATATAGGTCAGAAAAAAAGGCTAGGATATGAGGCTAATGTCAACAGTGGATGCTGCAATGCATGAATTTTATGTACTGTATTATCTTTTTCCTGCCTGATGCCTGTCATTCCCATTAACTTGATCATAATCCAGAAAAAGCACTCCTCTGCCTAAATCCCTGAGGGTCCCAACCCGATCTATTGGGATTTTTAAGAGTACATACAATACAGAAGTTTCAGGTACAGCAGCTTTCTTTTAAAACACAGGTGAAAAAGAAGGTGTTGATGATGGTCCACTTTCATATAATTTATTTCACTTTAGTTGAACTCTCTAAAAATTCAATATTTAGTAAAGCTAGCTGTCTGCATTCTTTGTACAGCTGAACATAGAGAAAGGAAATCATCATGTCAAATTTGATATATTTAAAACAAAAATAATAGAGCAATAACACAAGAAGCAACAAACGCTTTTTTTTTAACTGATGGTAATTTTCAACAGCAAGCAATATTTGCTACTGTGAGCGTAGTCTGAAATGATAAATCATGGAATTACTGATTCTTTTTGTGGAGCCCCTGATATATTATGAAATCGTGAGTTGACATCTTCCCTTTCTTTATATAATTAAAAATATTCAGTGATTGTAATAAAGTTCTGACAAATGGCAATTAGATGAAATTGCTGTGTGATTCCCTGGACTAATTTAGCAAGCTGTTCTTTAACAATACTTACTCAGGCATGAACTGCATGTAAACACAGCAACTGCTGTACTGCATATAAGGATAGAAGCTTGGTAATTGCAAGTGGCCGTATCTTTCTAACATAAATTAAAGGGCATTATATAAAGACCTGACCAAAACAAACAAAATGGATGTGAATGAATCTCCTATTTTCCCTGCACAGTGATACATCTTCAACAGAAGAAGCAAAACCTGCCAACAGCTCAGTTATGAAGTCAGTGTTGAGTACTATGGAAACTGTTGGAATTCTGTCACGCAGAGGATAGAATAAAGTTGTGTTTTCCATATCGTGTGGAGTGCACACATCATTAGCTCCTGAATATCAAAAAAAGGGAGCACAACAGCAACTGTTCTGCTATCGTTTGGTTCAGGCTCCTTAGTGGTTGAATATAGAATAGTTTATGGATGCACAACTGAGTCGTGTAACCCTATCAAGGCTTGAGCTGCTGAGCCTCCTGCAGGGTTAGATGCTGTGTGTTAATGCATCTGCACAGAAAGTTTTCAGGGTCAAAATTAGGAAGTTAGCTACCCTGATTCCATGTGCTCCTCTGCTAGACATCATTTTAATTTATGTCTGTTGCTTTTTTGCAGATGATTAAATACCATTTTCAAAAGTGATATTGACACTTAAATTCCCACATCCTATTTACCTTTCTGGGGACAGCACTAATAACAATAATAAAAGGATCAAGGGCTGTCATGACAACTATAAATGGCTATATAATCACATAAGGACATATATGGTGTTCTTGCTGTTTTGATTTCAGGGGCTGAACTCCTAAAGTTGTTTTGTTTCTTTCACATTTCACCTTTCCAGGGTTCAATAAAGTGAAATACAAGAGAAATTTGCATTCATTTTAGCAAAAAGGTTGATATATCGTACCCAAGGCATTTTGCAGGAGATTCACAAAATCCACTTGGTTTGTAAGATATGGCAGCAGTCTGAGTTAATTTCCAAAAAAGCAATATGCCAGGAAATAATTTGCAGAACTGAACAGGCATTGATTTCTTGATGGAAATAATCCTAAAATGTAATTATCTTTCATGAACTCAATTGTTTCCTTTTTTGCTTGGTTTGTTTGTTTGTTTAAATTTGGTAATGTCAATTCCTGAGATCTGTGAGACTTGTTAATATGATTACTTGATCACCAGCTCCAGGAGTTTTGTGATAGGGAGACATGTAAAATTCATATATGGAAAACCATGAAAGGCGTCTCAGAAGAATTAAAGTACTTGAACTTCTAGACTGAGTGATTCATTTAACTGTCACATCTGCTGCAGTAAAACATTTTCTTCTATTCCAAAGGCTCATTATAAGACTTTTCTCATGAGGGAAAGAAATTAAAGGATTTTATGAAAGAACCTGCCAGAGCCTTTTGCAGAACTCTTCTTGTGCTGTTCTCTTGCACAAGTGTAGGCCCAGTGACAACGCTCTGCCACAGAAGACGTGGGAGGGATGCTGAAGCAGGGTGATAGGGTTTCCTACTGCTTCCCAACACTTCTGTGTATCACCCAAGAAATGTCTGTTTTGCAGAGAGAATAAAGAGCAAGAAAGTGGCTGGTCCTGATCTTGTGCAGTTGACAGATGCAAGAGAGGGAGTTGGTTAACTGAGAGAAATTCAAAGGGAAAAAAGTAGTCTAAGAGAATGAAACAAGAAGCCTTCAATGGAAACGTGCTTCAGCAGAATGTTAGCTCTGATCTCAGGCAGAAGCTATGATTACAGCATGAAAATAAGCAATTTACTTGAGAAGAAATGAACATGAAATGACAGAGCCACAGAATAGGATCACACAGTAGACAATCACTTTTTTAGTGTAAACAAATTATATCCTAAATGGATTTCAGTGTTTTGCATGTTATTCTGGAATTGCAGTTCAAGACAGCTAGCCAGAATATTCTAATATATATTCAAATATGTGATTTAAAGAAACACCAGTATTGAGGGGGTTGGCAAACTGTTGTTAATGGAAGGACAAATGGAAGAGATGAATCAGATATGTCTCAAAAGAACATTTCCCTACGTTCCTTTACAAGGAAAGGTAATTTTGTTTCGTCTTCGCCCACATATTGAAGTCTGTTTGCACTCAGACTTCTTCTCAGAAATTTTCTTACTACCTTCTTAGGTTTACAATCAGTTTCATCTGCCCTTCCTAATTCCTGAGTTTAACTACTGCCTGGCCTGAAATATAGCCTGCAACTTGAAGTTACTTTTGTTTTAGTCATTACTCTGAAAAGGAATTTAACTGCTTCCTCCATTTACATTCTAAATTAAGGGTTGCTAATCACTTCCAAGAAAGTTTTGTCTAGTTTTCATTGTAACACTCCGTAAGGCTGAAAAACATAACGCTATACAAGACAGTCTATTCTCATAAAACAGAGTAGCAATCTAATTTGTTTAACTTCAGCATTAAAATACATATTTTACAATTAGAAGGTGGATGTTGTGGAATTTAAAAACATCCCATGAAATTGGGATTGATTGATTGTATTTGACTGGAATTTTAAGATTATGTTAATATCTGTTTTGTGTGTTTACAGTATATATTGCAGTTTGCCTGAAAAATATAGCTAAATCAGTAACATGCAGAGAAACAGTCTTTGGACACTATTATAATAGAATTCATTTAACTGGGACACACATAAATAGACAATTCTCTTAAGTGAAAATTTTGCTGGGAACCAAATTTCACGTAACTAATTTCAATTGACTGATCTCTTAGTTTATTGCTATGTTGCTTTGTTCATTCACAGACAGAGCAAACATTTCAGGGTTGCTGATCCAGTGTGATCTATGGAGTAAACACATTATTTTTTTGAGTTAATTAAAAGTTCAAAGGAGATTGGATTGAATATGGGCACTTGCGTAGCTTTCTATAGTTGAAGAAGCTCCTTCAGAAGGCCTTATGTGAGAACGAGTTATTTGTAGTGTTTTATTTGTTAACGCTCTGATAGTGAAGATCACTGTCATAGAATGGCTCCTTTTTATTTAATGTAGAGCCTGAACTTGTAATTTAGAGACATACTTGCTTAAAGGGCTTATTTTATTACCTGTCACACCATGTAAACATTTCTAATTTATTGTTGCTTCGGTTCACTTTTAATTTGTAGTCTTTGGAGTAATTTAATTTGGAGAACAAATAAGGAAGATGGTTTCTGATATATTTTTGGTATGATTAGATTTAGTCACAGATATATATACCAAGAGGTATTTACTTTAGCAATAATAGGAATGTACAACATCAAAATACAACCATCTCTGTTCAAACATAGCAAACATAAGCTTTTTATCTCACATTACTTCACCTATCACATTACAGTTTCTCATGGCTACTAAACAGTGGAGACATATCCAGGAACCACTGACAGTTCCTCTTTCCACTTGTGAGCACAAGCTTACAATGCTGTCTTCAGGCACAAATCACACCCATAGAATAATTTAGGTATGAAGGGATCTCTGGAGAACATACAGTTCAGTCTCCACTCAAAGTAGAGGTGGCTTTGAAAAGAATTTGCTCCATAACCTTTCCATGTACTGAGGTGAGGCTGACTGGCCAGTATTTCCCTCCATATTTCTTGCCCTTCTTGAAGCAGTGAGTAATTTTTGGTTATTTGCAGTCATTAAGAACCTCCCTCTGTCACTGTGATGTTTCAAAGTTGATAGAGGTGGCCTCGCAGTGACACTGAGCAGCTCCCTCAGCACGCTGGGGTGCATCCCATCAGATCCCATGCCCTCCGTAACTCTGTCTTCCTCTACTGAGGATAATGCTTCACTCCAACAGACCTCTATTAGGCTTGGGGAACTGGAAGGCCAGAGGGCAGACATTTCCAGTGAAAACTAAGGCAAAAAAGCCTTTGAGTACTTTGGTCTTTCATCACTAGAGGAAAGACAAATCTATGTCCTTCATCATTTGATCCCTTGTCCCACTGAACATTGTGCCACATATTCCTTAGTCTGTCTTTCACTGCCTGAGTATATGAGTAAGTATAGAACTCCTTCTTCCTGCATTTCACCTCCCTCTCTTTTTCCAATTCCAGCTGTGCTATAACTTTCTTAACTCCATCCCTGCATGCAGGGCAACATTTCTGTATCTGTCATGAGTAGATTATCCCTGCCCCCACCTTCTGGGCATTTCTTTTTTATCATTTGAACTTAGTCAGGAGGTCTGTGTTTATCCTTGCTGGCCTTCTGCTATGCTTGCTCCGCCTTCTGCATGTCCAAATGGACGGTCTTCTGCATAGAGGAAGCTGCCCTTGGAGATCAAGCAGCTTTGCTGGGCCTCTTTACCTTCCAAGGTAGTCTGCAGTGGGATCCTGCCAAGCAGATCCCTGGACAACTCAAAATCTGTTCTTCTGAAATACAGGGTTGTAATTCTATTATTTATAATTCTCCTATTTTTCTTGCTTATTTTTCTCAAGACTTTAAACTTCATAGTTCCATAGTCATTGCAGCCCAGGCTGCCCTTGGCCTTCACATCCTTGACCAGTTCTTCTGTTCTGTGATTAACAGGTCCAGCAGAACATTTCCCTAGTCAGTTTGTCAATCACCTGCATCAAGAAATGGTCATCAACACGCTGCAGAAGCCTCCTAGGTTGTTCTCATCTAAGCTTATTCCCTTCTCAGCAGATATAGAATCATAGAATCATAGAATAGTTTGGGTTGGAAGGGACCTGTAAAGGTCATCTAGTCCATCATGGTGGTTGAAGTTCCCCATGAGTACCAGGCATGATCATGAGGTTTCTTTCCGCTGCCTAAAGAAGGCTTTATCTGCCTCCTCTTGATCAGGTGGTTTATAGCAAATGCCTAGCACAGTGTCCCCCATATTAGTCTGTCCTCTGATCCAAGGCAAAACTCTGTTTATTTGAGCCACTCCTCAACATAGAGCACAACTGTTCCTCCTCACCTTTTCAGGAATATAATTATTTTACACTTTGCAGATGTATAATTACATTAAGACAGTAAGAAGTTTGGAAAAAAAACCGAAAACAACTTGAGCTCATTCATTTACATGCAATCATCTTTGAACTTATTAAATTTATTCCATATTTGGTCTAAAATGGGAGAAAGTACAAATTACTTAGTATTTATTATGTGAACACATTAGTTTGTTCCTTTCATAACTGACCTACAGTTTTCCAGGCTAAAACCTTTACAAGATCAGAGTGCAAGAGCATAAAATAGTAATTGAACAATGGCAAATTTTGACAGACAACATTTTAATCTCAGTATAAACCGGTGAGGCGGTGGTGTCATTCTTATACAATAAGGAAACCAATGAGGTGTTTTGATGACATTTTTGATTTACTAAGCATCCTGCAGTCACCTGTGCAATTTTAAGCAGAGTCAAAAGCAGACTACAACAGGTGTAGACAAGCAAAACCCAGTGTTTTTTCAATTAAATACTTTGGACAGAAACATTCATTTCAGTGTAATTCACATGCTTCATTAAATTCTTGTTAATTCTCCTATTTCTTTTTGTGTGGGTTATTAGCATTCAGTATTGCAGTATTTATGTGCTTACCCACACACTGAAGTTTACAAAACCCCTTTGAGTTCTCTATGCCAATAGGCAGCTACAGACTTAGGTGGAATGAATACTCTTTAAGAGTTAGGTGTAATTTGTCTCGTAATCTTAATTCTTGAAATATACATAAACCCTGTACTTTCCTAATAGTAGGATCTGGAAATTTTGTTCCTTACATTGCTCTGTGAATGTTATAGGGTTTTTTTTTTTAGTTTATTCAGCTATGTATTCATGATGCTTTTGTAAGCAATGCTTTTAATGGACTAGTTAATTGACAAATTCCGTTAAGTATGGGTAAAAAAGATAATCTAGAATCACAAGAGAACTAGGTAATTTCTAAATTTTGGGTAAATAGGAAACTTATTTATGAAAAAGAATATATTTAAAATTATTATTATTATTATTTACTCCCACTTATGTATCAGGGCCAATATGAACACACTGAGATGTAAAAGAAGCCAGTTTACTCAGAGGAACAGTGGAAAAAGTATAAAAAATATTCAGATTTCCTTTTGCAGTACAGCACACTTTTTTTCCACCACATGTAACAGTCAACTGAAGAAATTAGTCAAAGTCAGTTAGTGAAAAGAAACTGAATTGGTGAACCAGTCTGACTGAAACCAGATATCCAGCAAAAAATGAATGTTATCTTTCCAGCTAAAAGCTAAATCAGATACCCTCCCTTGGCTGGAGTGCAGCTGCCCAAATTCTTGTCTTGGCATAGTGCAAAAAGTAGCACAAAAGTGAAAAGGGTGCAATTGTGAAGGTCTGCCACTTGCTTTTCCAGGTTAAATGCAGAGCAGACTGCAGTATAAATCTTGTTTAGGGAGACAGAAAGCCATGTTAGGCCATTTAGGAACCTAGTTACACACAAATTCAAGTCTAATACATATCAGAACACAATAAAAAAAAATTACTTTGTCTCAACATTGATGTTTAATTGTATCTTTATTCTTGATTTCTTACAGATTATTAAAATTGTTTTCTCTTGATAATAGAGGCTTTTCTTTGGTACTGGTAGAGGAAATTTGTTTTTCTGTATTGACACAGTTAATTCAGCATTTTTTTTGTTACTGTGCTTTTTTTTAGATGGAATATAAACAGCATATATGTGAGGTTTATTGTATGACATTTTTTAATTTCTCAGTCAAAGCTGAAACATAGATATAGCAAGACAGAGATGCAACCTAGGAAAACTAATGTGCTCTGAGGAAAAGCAAGGGAATACCTTGTAGGTATTTTAGGAATCTCTAAAGTGCTATATATGTAAGAACAACTGATGTGAATCAAAAGGAGTATATTTTATTATTACACTGTTGTAGTCAATGTGAGATTAATATTTTAATGTTGAGGGAAAAGTCATTAGAACCCCAAGCGGAAATATTTCTTTGCAGGGGAAATAAAGGCAAATAAAGAACAAAAGACAATTATCCTAAAGAAAACACAAGTCCAACCAATTTAAATGGATACTTATCTATGTTTTTTTTCAGAGCCAGTAGAACTTTTAAATGAAAACTGTTTTCATCCTAATCTGTTACTGATACAAAGAGCAAGAAAACCTCTAAAATTTTGGATTAACAGAGTAAATGGAAAAACATATTAAGCATAACAAAGTCCTAAGAACAATCCCCTAGAACATAGAAGTTGTTCATTAGTACCAGGGAAAGCTGTTTTACTTTCTAAACTATTACAATTTCAAACTCAGTTTCTTGTGTGTTTAAGATAATAAAAAAAAAAGCTTGACCTTCTGCCACTTTTGAAGGTGGTGGCAGAACTACTGTTGTTGCGAAAATGACAAGTTGCTCCTAGCTGCCAGAGCAATAAATCACTTAAATATTTGGAGCTTGATCCAAAAATGAAGTGGCATTAACTATATCTATTCAGTAAGAAACTTTGAGGGTAACAGTATGTCTTTAATTCTCGCCACTTACTCAATCTCCAGGGAATGATCCTTGATGCTTGGTTCAAGTCTGTGTAGCCTGTTTTAAAAATAAAACCATTGTACAAGAAGGTAGATGAAGGAATAGTTAGCTTTAGGTCCTATTCCAGTTTAGGCTAGAGATGTCAGCTGGCTTCTTAACCCCCCTCAAGCACTTACAGGCAAACCAGGAAGTGAAGATTAATGCAAATAAGTGGGGAGGCAATGACTAGAAGAACATTTTCATTTTGCATATGTATACATTATGTATACATATAATTTCATATCCATTTTGCTTTAGAAATGGAAGAAGTTTTTGTTTTGAATATGACAGTTAATATGGCAGAAGAGCTTTCCTTTAAATTCTTAATGTAACATTTTGTCTAAACTAGAATACTAATTAGCTTGGTGGTCCAGGACAATATGTAAAAAGAATCTTAGTGCTAGTAGCATCTCATGAGGATGACTAGAACCATGAGGCAATGGTGTTTTATGTTGTCTGCAACTGTAGACTCAACTGTATTAATCAGCAGCTACTGAGAACTTCTTGCAGACTTGTGAAAACCAAACTGAGAAGAAAGGTACAGAATTAAACAGTGTTTTCCTAAATATTTTGAGCAACTGATGTGGCTTGGAAATATAACCTGCAGGTTGCAGTTATGGCTAGTATCCCAGAATTACTCGATATGCTGCACAGGCTCAAGAAGTAAATATTCTTACTTCTGGAAAGGCCATTAGCTATGGGACAAGAGTTAAGTGATTGTTATGCTTCTCAGAATTCCCAGAATATTGTAATTTTTCATATAAATGACTTAGTAAAGGAAAACTCTTGCTCCTTTCACAGAGAGAGTTTTAAAAGTCTTGATGAAGGAGATAAAAACACTGGTTTGTGTCTGTAATATCAGT